>NC_049181.1:20551286-20851292 GCF_009769625.2 Cygnus olor | reverse complement strand
GAAAAGGGAAAGACACCCTCACTGTTTTGAAATGTAATTTTCTTGCTGAATTATTTATCGTCCCTTCTGCTTCTGTTGCCTCAGGTATTCTTTCAGGTGAAATGCCCTTAAAGCTGATCACATCAATGCCACTCTCTGTCTCTTGCTTTCACTTCTCCATGGTACTATGTTTCCTTTTTTCTTGCATCTGTGAAGAGAGCTATGGCATATCAATTGCAGAGCCTACAGCTTCACAAAGATACCATGCTAGACAGCTCTGAGTTTTGGGAATGTGTCAAGGGTCTTTTCCTTCATTTATGTCTTTTCACAGCACAGAATGCTCACAAAGATGCCAGTCTTTTTTCCTTTTAGTTACATTACATGATTCTGGTTATCAGATACATTTATAGTCTCATTACCCCCCCCCTCCCCCCCTAGCTTGATCACTTTCAATTTGGTGAATGTCACATTATTTGACCCATGACTTGCCAGCCTGCTTGCATATTGTAATTAAAAGTCAAGCTCAGAAACCACCACTATACTTTATACTAAATATTTAACTTGTGTCCTTGGCAGGAAGACAAAGCCCTAACCATAAATTTTAAAATGGCCTTCAAAATCAGAAACCATTATCTACAAAAAAAAGGTTTATTCTCAGTTCAGCCATCTATAATTACTGTACAATATCAAGCATCTGTCTGTCCTATTTATATTGCCAAGATGAAATTATAACCATGGTTTTATTCTCTTTATTTTTATACTGAGAACTAGCATAATCCACATTCTTTGCAAAAATAATCACCCTTGTCATTTAATGCTATTAGCTTTTCAGTTTCACTGAGACTTCAAAAAATCTCTCTCCATATTAAATTCATTAAGAATTCTCAAACAGAAGTATTTTTAATCTCTAACTATCTGTTGTTCTTACTTTGTAAATGTAGCAGCAAGAGGAATACTACTTTATTTCCAGCCGTAGCGTTAACACTAGATTTGCTATGCTGCGAGAGAAGGGCATAAAGATCCTGGTGTTGAGTATCGTTAGCAGGATCCTACTGAGCAGTGAGGGTGGCAGTGCTTAGCTCAGCTGCTAACTAGGAGCTGGTCACTGCCTGCTGGCTCAGGCTCCAGACCTAAGCATAGATTCTTCACATGAGCACTTCCATTGCCATTGGTGAGATAATTTATATAAATAAAATTCACACATAGCTGTATGTTTTCACAGAATCACAGAATTGAAGGGGTTGGAAGGGACCTCAAAAGATCATCGGGTGCAACCCCCTGCCAAAGCAGGATCTTTTCAGGATCTTACCCCGTAAAATCATCTAAGTGTATCTGCAGAAATGAAAGGAAATTCTAGTTTCTGGTCATGAGTTAACTCTGTCTCCTTTTCCAAAATCTCCAGTTCCCCTCTTACCATATTGTTTTGATTTTATTGACCTTTAATCCAAGTCTTACATCTGTTTCCCTGTCTTTCATTTCTGATGTTCTGCGTTGCCCCCCTCCATCCATCCCCTAAGCCTGACTAGCAGCAAACTGGAAGTTATCTCTTTGACATCTTCATTTTTTTGATGCTGTGAAGACACAAAACCTGCTTGGACTCTCCTGACCTGCTTTTCCCAGAAAAATCCTTTTTCAAGTACTGTGAATCTCAGTGAGCAGATATCTCATAGAATTTGTCATTTGCAAGCAAGCTGGCTGAGAGTAGATGGGGTCACGGTGACCTGTTTCAAAATTAGGGATGTTTTTTTCACTCTGGATATGGAGAGAGTTGTAACACTCGCTGCCAGCATCAAAAAGACATGCTAGCAACTATAATACTTCTTATAAGGTTTTTTTTGTTGTTGTTTTGTTTTGTGTTGTGTGTTTTGTTTTGTTTTTTAATTTTTCTTTCTGAGCTGATCAGCTGCTTTTGTGGGGATATTAAAATCCAGAGTTTATAAGTGCAACAGCATCAGAGGAACTGGTGACAGAAGCATATTGACTATTGGTATCAAGATTCTCCATGTGAAATCCAACCAAGCCACTGCAATTTATTCCCTTTTCAATATAAACAGTCTCAGTGCATTATCTGCTTGTGCCAACTGGCTCCTTGTGGCAGGGCTTCAGACAACATAAAATGTATAATATACACAAAGAAACGAAATGGCAGGGAGATCTGAACAGTTCTCCTTTTAGGACAAGGCTGAAAGACTCAGGGTTTCTTTGGTTGTTGTTTTGTTGTTGTTGTTGTTTTCCCATTTCATGGTTGAAAGTAAGGAATCACCATGCGTAAATCAAAATGCAGACGAATAATTGAAAAATCCAGTTTTAGAACCTGAACTAATTTTTGTTCTAATGCCCTGGCTTGAAAAAAAAATAATAATAACACAACTACATGTATTGTTTCTGCTCCTCTGCTGACATTCATGGGAATATTTTCAGCATAGCATAGCTAATCTTAGACAGGGAAACATAAAAACTGTATAAGCAAAATTCAGGCTAAAAATCTTGAGAAATTCTTAACAGTGAGGTTGTTTATATCCCCTGAGTTGCAGCAGTCTCAGTACAGGAGACTACCAATAGAAGCAAGAATTTTACCGTGATTTTATTAAGTTACAGTACTTTTAACCATGCTAGCATGGTAGTTTGAATTAAAGTTAAGGAAACATTTGAAATATAAATATTAAAATAAGGAGCAACAAAGAAAGGTCAAATACTTTGTTGATGTGTATGGGCCTATAAGATTTGGGAGGGGAAGCGGAGGTTATTTAGCAGCTCATTTTCTTTGGTTAATTTTAGGCTTTCACTCTTTCCAAACATTAGGGGAGAGCAGATGGTATTGATATTTTGCCCACTTTTATCATTGCTAACTGTTCAGTTTGGAAAGTGTTTATGTACCCTCATTGTCATGGAAATGCACAGACAGGAAGCCTTAAATCAGTTCAGCCATGTATGTGCTTTTGCAAAAGCATGTACCTTTTTTCCTTATTTAGCTATGAATTGAACTGGTGTTTTGTTGTTGTTGTTGTTTGGTTGTTTCCTGAACAGACATATTTTTAATATCTGACGTTTAAAGAAAACGTGGAGAGGGGATGGTGGCTATATCCAATTAACTATAGGGTGCCAAATTAAACTTACTAGGGCAGGGGCTTAGAAGCTTCAATACTGCATTCATTCACAGTAGCAAAGGCAGTGGATTGGTCTCCAAAACTGCTGTTAGGCCATAAAACATTTGCAGAGGTGTTTTTTGCCATTCCTCAGAACCATTAAATATTTATGTAGGGGTCAGTGCCTTCCTTCACTAAACTGATCAAAGCATGGGAGATCAATAACGACCTTCCCTCTGATCCAAAGCCCTTATCATATCGCAGAAAATTCCTAGAGATGCAAAATGAATGAGACAAGGTCTACGAGGGAGATAAAGAAGGCAACCAATGAATAGAATAGAACAGAAATGCAGAGAATGGGTTATTCGAAGTGCCAAGTGCATGGCAGTCTGGGCACTGCCTCCTCCCTGGCATAAACCAAGTGGGTTCCTGTACCTGCGTGCCATGGGGTAGCTCTGGCCTGATCCAGCCCAAGGCTCACCAGCTCCTGGAGCAGTGGAGCAAAACAATAATAATGATTTAACATCTCTTCTGAAGACAGAACAATTTCATTTGGGCCAATTATTCTGAGCTTGTTGGGGAAGTTTGTTTTAATTTGCAACTTTTCTGTTTTCGAATGTCTGTATTATTTCTGTCTTCTGAATGATGTTTGTGAATCATCAACCTAAAAAATACAGAGGAAGAAAATCATCCATAATAAATAGATTAGACAGCAGCAAGGAACTGGAGGGCAGTAATGTTGAGAGAGATCTGAAGGAGAAGGCAAGCAGCAAATTAGATTTGCATTTGTAATTGATATGGCAGCATGAAAGACAAATGCAATTTGGGGCAGGATATGCAAAGACATCATGTGACAGATCAGGATAAAAGGCACCAAATAACCAGAAAGATCAGTTAGGAGGTGGGATACATTACGGAATATGTTAGGTTCCAGGATTCTTGGGACCGCATCCCCATGTAGATTCTTTTAACTTTAATGCATTTTCACCAAGCATATTTTCTGTTTGCTCGGTTTTTTCTAGTCATCCCACAGATTTTGCCTCATTACAGCCTTTTTCACAGCTGCAATGTCCAGTGTGGTTCTGTCTTTGGATTTCTACCTGCATTTCAGTCTCCTTGCAAAGCAGATGGACGGTGACCGCCTCACTATTTGACCTCTACTTATTCTTTGTGGGCCAGTGATGCATATTGCAAAGTCCTCTAAAGTTTTCCAGTCTTTTTCATAAGCACTTCCTGTGCTATTTGGATCAATGTTTAAGTCACAGCAGGAAAGAAACAGAGGCCCAGGAGGGTCAGTAGTTTAAAAATGATGGTGCTGATTTTGAGCAGTGTTTCTGATATCACATTTTCTGTTATCGCAATATTAAAACCATAGTCTGAATAGTCCTAAACCTTAATTTTAGTTGAAGTAATCTTTTTTAAAGTTAAAATACTTTTTAAAAAGCTGTTTATATGAACTGGCAAACCTTCATGCTTCTATACCAGACGGCAACCATCACTTTGAAATTAGCAAGGAGATAAGTAATTTGAAGGTACAGATTGAATGATATATGGGCTTTCCCTTTTTGTTTCAGTGCTATTACAACCTCACTTGAGATTACTGCTGTAATTTTGATGAATGTTATAAAGTTATTTGACAAAACAGAGTCTGGACTTTGTAATTACATTTTGCCGAAGCATCTCTAAGAAAGTATTATTCTGATGAAACCTTAAGCTAACCTATGGCTGTGAAATTATAAAGTAGCTACTTGGGGCTCATCGAGCAAGCTGCATGATGCAAGGTTGATCCCCTTTTTCTTTTATTTATTGTCTCAGTAAATTCTCTAGAACAAATATCAGCTTGACTTAATGAATTGTGTATGAGGTGTTAGAATACAGAGAAAATGGGTCTATGTACCTATGACATGCTTGCTTTGGTCTGCTACTAAGTGCACTGTAATGTTCTAGCCAATTTTTTTTAATTTCTGTATACCTAGACTACCTAATCTTGCTAGATTCATTTCTGAAATACATGCTGTTCTTACTGCAGCTAGGTACTAAGTACTAGTAGGTAGCTAAGTACTAGTACTAGTACTAGCTAGGTAGCTAAGTACTAGTTCAGTTTGTACTCAAGAAAGTTGTTTCTGCTTTCTTTCTTTGTATCCACTTTGTAAATTAAAAAGAATGATTTGGGTTTGCCTTTTTTTTTTTTTAAGAAGTGCACATAAAAGTGCCTTTTGGAACCTTGCTATAGAATTTAAACAGGAGATAATACAATTACTGGAAATCACTTGGGCATGAATTTGTGTGCGCACTAGTTAGTCCTCTTGCGATCCCCTCAAGTCTTAGCTGACTTGAGAAATTTCAGGCACATTACTGAGACTGTAGTTTTAGACAAATTATCTTTTATTTTCAGAAATCTCCAATTACTGTGAATGAGCACCAGCATTGTAACATTGCCTAATCTCTGTGCTTTTTTACTGGTAATTCTTAAAAGCTGAATACCTAAGGAAATAGAATATTTCTGCAAAACGATCAAATAACCTCCTTAACTATAAAAAGTACTTTTGAAAAATGGTTTTGATCCAATACTTCATTTTAGTGTAGTTATAACTTCCTGGTACTTAGTAGTCTAACAAGCAGAGAATGAAAAAAGGTCAAGAGTTGAACGTACGTCAGCTTCATAACAAAGGAAATTTCTGCTCTTTTTTCTTCAATTAGAGGACGGATTCCCAGATCTGTGGAGTTTAATTCTTTCATTATTGCAGTATAAGTGTGATTACATGGTTTACATTTCTGTGAGGCCATCTTATTTCTAGTTTTAAAAATTCTTTTATACATACCAGTCAATTGAGATCTCTCTCCTCCTGTCCTATGTTCTCTTCCCTTTTTTTCCAAATCCTAACTACTTTCAGGTATAATTGGAAGACCTCTCCACCTTCCTATTCCTCTAGAAAAAATTTAGTGTAAGAATAAATCTGTCAAAACTCGCATCAGATGAAATAATTTTGATCATTTACTTTCTGGTACCTGTGCTCAGAATAGGGCACAGGATATGTTGCATAATATCTCCTGTTCTGGAGGCATGTCATTGCAATTATATTAGCAATACTACTCCATCATTGTTGATCTCATGCATACAGATATACAATTAAATGTATAAAAGTTGTGTTAAAAGGAAAAAAAATATCAAAATGCAACCTTCTAAATGAGTTTTGCTGGATCCCAGTCATTGCTGGGTTAAAATTGCAGAACTTCCACAAAAAGGTACTTTTTAATTTTATTTTTTTTAAGGGAATAGGTATGGATGTGATAAAGGAAAAGACTTTGTGTCACCCCTGAGTTTTTCTTCTTTCTTCCCATCCACCTTAAGCAGGGGTAGGATGGCTCTCTGTAGAGTCTGGAGTACAGAGCAGCCAACATGGCTTGTGGGAAGGCTCACAGATGTCTGTTCCTCAAGAGGAGAGATGGTGCCAGGCATCAGCCGGTGTGTGTGTTGGGACCATCTGGGATGTGATCAGGGCCCTGCTGCGATCCCCATGTCCCTGCTATGGGGGTGAGGGGGAAGGTCGGTCACTGTCAATGTGAGGGAGCCTGAGACGCAGGAGTAGCTGGGGGGACAAAGTGTTGCCTCCTTTCCTCCTCCCTTGCTCAAAGCAGGGCCAGCATGGAGCACAGCCACCTCCCTGTGCCCCACAAAATTCATCAGATTTGAGAGCAAACTCACTAAACATGCAGATTTTCAAACACCTGAAGAAAGAATCTCCAGCTTTCACTGTAGCACAGCTAACACTGTCTCGTACGTATACTGGTGCATCAGGGGAATCGTTTCCTTTCCCCAGGTTAACAAAGATGGGAACAACCCCATCTGAGAAACATATCTGTCATGGGTGGAGATCAAACTGCAGCTGCCTACAGAGCTGGCAAATGTAACTAGACAGGAGCAGAGATGGTTGAGATCCACTTTGGCTACCTACAAGTGCGGTCGTGGCTACAAGCCACACCTAGGACAGCTGAGCTGATGTAAAGGCACCTATATTCCAGACATAAAGTTTTACACAATTGCAGGTATTCCACACTAATTGGAGCTTTTTTAAGATGCTTATTTTTTTCCCTGTTGTAAACATAGCATTAGAAACCACTGTTAATGCTGAATGATATGTAGTAACTATCAACCCATAAATCAATTCTCTTGAGAAGTGACAGCTTTGCTGAACGACAGAATTTGTCCGAAGTGTGTTCAGTGAGAACCTCATGAGGAACAGGGATGCAGTTTTACCCAGCTTGCTGATTTCAGGAGAAGCCAGGACTCAAAATCAATTAAATCAATAGAAGCCTTTCCTTTGATAGCAATATTTTTCACTGTAGAACGTCATTGGTGTTTCAAATATTTCTGTATTATTGAGATGTATTTATTTTTATTTGCCGTGCATGTTTACTAGACATGTGAGCTCCTTATTAGCCTAAACAAGCTTATAATGCTCCTCTGAGAGAAAGGAAGAAAATGAAAAGAAAGGAAAAAGAAAGATCAAAGGCCAGGAAACTTGCAGCTGCACTGTTGAATGGGATAAGCAACAAAGTACACAATGATATGTAAAAGGTAACAAAGATATGTAAGGGTAATAAAGTCATCAAACTTCTGCCATTATAAGGGAAATATTTTTACCATTAGACAGAAGGACCGACCTACTTATTTTGCTATAATTACACATATGTTAGTGCTGAACCAAAACAAATTCCAGCAGTGTGCAATGGTATCACTGAAGAAAAAAAAAACAGCAGTGTAAGTGCATTATTACATTCAGTAGTCTTAGTGCATTACTACACTTAATAGTTCTCTTGTAGTGATCAAATTATTTAGTAGAGTAGGCAAAGAACTAAAGCAACATGTTAGATCCACAGTGGCCAGTGAAATCTCCCCAGTACACAAACTGGAATGCAAAATACTCCTATTTTAATGTTAATGTGAGTCATTTCAACAATGTAAGGCATTAAGCAGTAGACCTTATTCAGTAAGATACATCTATTTCCACCAGATCTTTGTCTTCCCATTCACGTGTATCCAGCACAATAAAACTCAGACTGTGAAACCTTAATTATAGGGACGTAAAAGCACCATTTTGGAGATGGTTCATTGTATTGATTGTCCCTTCTATTTACCTCAATGTTTAATAATAATAATAAAAAGAAACACAACAATTACCTCGGCTGTGATATTAAAACCACTTCACACTCTGCTCTCTTAGTCCCAGAATTTCCATTCTGTTTTTTAGAATGACCCCTGTTCATTAAGTGGGAGCTAGGGCAGGGAGGGAGCTTTTGTTAGGCTTTTTATTTGAAAGTTTTCATTTTCATTTAAGAGCCTGCATTGTAACAGAAAATTCATTGGGATTCTTGTGTGTTCTGAGACAGGTACAGGAGTCTGAAGAATAAGTGTCTTTCTGTAATACAAAATACTGCTATTTCATGCACTAATTCTGTAAGTGCAAACGAAGCCAAACATAGCCAGTGAGAGAAGAAAATTAATTGAAGGTATCTATAGGTTATTCAAACAGCATCTGAAAATTAATCTGCTCAGCTGAACATCCCAAAGCCAAGCCTGAGATTACAAAACTGTTGCATGTATCAACGTGTCAGTAAATAAGGTGAAGAACATTTTCTGCAGAGACTGCAGTCAGCTGGATCAACACCTTCTGAATGTCACTGCTGGTGGAAGGTGTCCCTCAGCTTCACCTCGCTGCCCTCTTTCAGCGCTCTGAGATTCAAAAGGGATATGATGATAATAGGGCAAAGAGTGCTCTGAACCTGATTCAGCAGCACTCACATCTTTGAGGGGTAAATAAAAGATAACCCCTCTGTTTGTGCTAATGCACAAAACAGATGTAAGCATTGCAGCCAAAACAGATGTAAACTGCATGC
Source organism: Cygnus olor (assembly GCF_009769625.2). NCBI lineage: Eukaryota > Metazoa > Chordata > Aves > Anseriformes > Anatidae > Cygnus > Cygnus olor. The sequence continues at coordinate 20,842,329 of NC_049181.1, read as the reverse complement.
CTTCCCCAGAGACACCTGAGTACTAATGTGCCGTCTGATTAATAAGGTCATGGACTATAACACCAAGATAAAACTATGCTGAAATGACCTGGCTTTGTTAAACATCTATGAATTTATTCTTGTTTGAACTAGAGTTCTAAGAAAAACATCTACTTTTGATTTTCAAATTGCCATTGATAGAATTCATCACAACCTTGATTAAATTGTTGCAAGGTCTGATAACTCCTGCTGTTAAAAATGTGCATTCTATTTTTAGCCTGAATCGTTTGACATCCATATCTAACCACTGAGCCTTGCTAAAGCTTTGTTTGTGGAGCGAAGACACTGTTATCAGAATTACATTCTCCACATTGGTCCTTATATACAGTTGTCTTCTTTCCCCTGCATCTTCACATCAGTAAACCAAACAGACTTAGTTCCTGGTGCCTATGCATTCTTTCATCAAGCATTCCTGTCTCCATACATTTAGCAAAAGCCTTTTGAATGGTAATTTTCCAGTATAGGTCTCACCAGTCTCAAACAGAGTAATAATATTTCCTACTAATCAATACTCTCCTGTTTATATACTCAAAGATCTCATTAATCCTTTTAGATTCAGCATCACACTCTGACAGTTATCTATCAGGATGAGAAAGCTTTTGTACAGTTAGTGCTTCTGCGTTGGTCTTTTGTCTTGTAAATATGTCTTGACTCTAGATGTAGGACTTCGCTTCTGTTTGTGTTACATTTTTGTGTATCTTTTTATGTCTTAGGATGTAGCCCAGCACACTTAGGTAAGTAATCTATTTACCCTATACATCAGCAATTTATTTCCACTTCAATTTTAATAACCATTACAGTATGCTCATTTTTTGTTTGGTCTTGGAAATCTTAAGTGCAAATATGTGGTCCTCATCCCTGAAGATATTCACTGAAGACACACATACCTGCCAAGGAGTCACAGTGCTCAGAGTTATATTATAAGCTTCGTACCTTAATTGTTAACTGACTTAAAGTGCACGACACTTACTTGATGTTTTCTTAGTCATGAAGGATGATTGGATGTATTGTAGAGATGCTGTGATCCAGAGAAAGGTCTTTCTTCTCAAATAGCTTCTCACAATTTTTCTTCCTTGTTTTCTAACACCTGCATAAGAAAGCATGTATTTGTGTCCTGTGCTGCAGCCATTGACTGGCAGTTCAAGCAGTGTGGAAAAAAAATGTCTCTGAATATAACTACTTGCTCTATGGTAATGTAAAATTGTAAGAAAATAGAAGAAATTGTATTTGTAGGTTCATTGCTGGTCATAAGTGTCTACTCAGCACTGCATCTCAAATATTTGGGTTAAAGGAATAGCTTCACTATTTGCTCTCCTACTGTCACTCTTGATTAGCTATCACGGAAAGGGAGAAGAGAAACCATGAGGAAGCTGCCCTAATATTCACAGAAAGCTTCATTATCTCCTTAAATATGCCAAGTTAAATCTATCTTAAAAAGCTAGTGGTGTCGGCTCACCTCAGAGGTATTATCTCTTAGCTGGTTCTCCTGTTTCAAGAAGACTCTGAAAATGCCTATGCTCTATAGAAAAGACTTTTAGCCTTTTAGTACCTCTAATTGCCAAACTCTGATATAACGAAATGATCAGCTAAGGCTCTGGGCTGAAAGTGTATTTTCAACTGTACCTGAAAATTTTTAATGCATAAATGGCATTAAATAAATGCATAATGCGTAAATAATTAAGGATTTATGCTTTGTGTTGGTTTATTTTTCATTTCAAGAAACAATTCCTGATGCGTAGTGATCATTCATAGCAGCATGCATCTCACTGGGCCATTGCGTAACAAAGAAATGATTTTGTCTTTATTTTAGTTAGTAAAGTTTAGCACTTTGACTGCAGTCCATAACAGCCCCCTTGACACACCATCTATTCTTCTTGTTAATGTTCACTTGCTTCTAAGCTATTGTCCTGTAAAAGTTGATTGCTGGCAACTCCTTTTCTCTTAGACTTTTCAACTTGTGGCCAAAAGTCATCAAAGGCAAATAGATGATTCCAAGGATTCGGGTCTCTGTTGATTTTTCGTTAGAACAGTGCAAGCTTCTTAACGCTGCTCTGGATAATCTGACGAGGAGCACATTTGCTATAGGCCAAAAAATTGAGAGATAAAGCTTTTCTGGTGTATTTATCATTTTAAAATGTTTTCTGACTGCAAGTGTTCCTGTCTGTCAACATTTCTTGAGGTCAGTTGCTGGAATAGAGGGCCAGCTGGGACAAGAACATACTGGGGAAACGGGGAATCAAAGCTGTGTAATAGAAGATGAGGTTTTCCTATAGCACTTCACAAAGTGCTGTTAAGTCTCTTCTGCTGCTTGGTTGGCTTTACAAGCCCCACTTGGTGCAAAACAGTTAAGTAACCTATGTGTTTAAGAGAGATCTCTATTTTGGGGGAGTGGGAGGGGGACTTATCATAGTGGCATGTGGTTTAGGGTTTTTTAAGGCAACAGTGGCAGAGAATCTTAAATCATAGCAGAGCTTTGTGTCAAATTATATAGTGCTGAGTTCTGTGCTTCTGGGTAGTTTCTCTTGATTGTGCTTATCAAAATGTGTTTTAGAGTTGCATGTCACGCACAGTGATTTACAGTTATAGATCTTGTTTCTGCTCACAAATAAGAAACCTTGCCTCCTTCCTATAGCTGCCTGGCCCAGTAAATACCTGGAACAGGTATGACATCCCAGTAAGTCATTTAGTTCATTCCCTGAAGGCCGTTACCAGATGTGCTCTCAGACTATCTGTTTTAGGTGTTCTTTAAGACCTATTGTCCTAGTATCACTGTGATTTTTTGCTGAACTAAATCTACATGAGGAGAACCCTAGGACTTTCTTTCTAGTCAGTCTTTTAGATGTTCTGCCTCAGGCCAAACCCTAGCTGCAGTCAATGAAGTCTGAACCAAATTGGATTTGAACCTTGTCTTCTACCTTTTTCTTTTGCGTGTTCCCGTAGCTCCATTCAAAGTTCACCTCCTCTTTGTTGTTATTGAAAGAACTCAAACTAGAAGCCAGCCGTCATAAATATGGTACTTTAAGCCTCATAAACATCAATCTTAGAGACCTGTCTCCAGGTGAAATGAAACCCAACCACTATTCTTATTTGCTATGGCAAACCAGGAGTAGTTTATAAGAGGAGCAATTTCAGATTTCTATTCAAAAGTTCTATCCAAATTACAGGTTCAGAATTCAGTTTAAAGGTTTTGTTTTCCTGTGTAATTTATTCCTTTAGTATGTACAAATACTGCAATTAAACTCTCTGGTGATTTCTTTTTCTTCTTTTTTTTTTCTTTTTTTTTTTTCCCTCTATGGAATAAATTTTGCTTACCCTGTGATTTTTCTTAACTACTCAGAACTCCAACAGAAGTTTGATACCAATATTTTATTGAAGATATCTGTTCACTAGGAGTTGTGGTAGAAGCCCTGTACATGTCTTTAGTTAAATATTCTCCAGGCTCAATTTCTATAAGCAACGTTTGCCTAGTACATATTATATTTTTACCAGTACAGGAGGAGAATTACACGTCCAGTTGTCCCTTCCCATGCCTATGTTTCTCAAATGTTAAGCAAGTTAAGCAAAGTTAAGCAAGTTAAGTTGCAGGTGTTACTCTTTCTTTGGTTTTAGAGATGTGTTTCTTGTCTCTGAGGTGTTTACTTGCAATTGTATTTACTGCTCATGGCCATGCACGTACACAGTCATTGCAGACCACTTTGAAGCACTCTTTTTCCCAATGTAGATTTGGAGAGGTAAAGCTCAGGAAGACAAAAGACAACTTAGAGTCGCGGGCCAGTGCAGAGATACAGGAGCAAGCTCTGAGGAAATTGCTAGATCTGCACTGTACAATACAGCAGCACAGGCTCAGGTGCAAGTAGAAGGACTAAAATGTTGCATGTTTCAGAGGCAGCTGGTTCAGCAGTAACTGTAGGATTTCTGCAGGACGTTGTGTCACTAAATATAGACATGCTGAATTTGATTTCTCTAAGGTTATACAGAAACAAATCCACATCTTGTGATAACAATAATCATGAGACCATCCTTCCTCCTGTTTTTCATCTCTCCCGGGAATGCAGATTGGGAGGACTGAGAATGTCAGACTAAATATTCTGAAAGCTTCACAAGCTCCTAACTGGGAGGGAAACAAAGATACCCAATGCTACCCAATAGATCAGAGACAAGTGGAAGAAAACGTTACCCACCACTGCCATAACCATTATACTATACTGTTTCAAAAACACATGATTATTATTTTGTCTATTTCTAGTTTTTAAACAATCTATTCTTAGAGACAGAAAGAGTGTAAATTCCTGACTTATTTTCAAAGATCCACATTCTTCAGTTATAGTAAATGTCTTGAAATATTTTACTTAAATTAAAACTTGCCTATAAATATTCAATGAGTTCTGCTGACCAGAATAGATGTGCTCATTTATCCTTCTGGCAGGGATTTTGGAGGGTCAGGAACCATTATGCTTACTTGGGGCTTGCTCCAGAAATTGCACATCTCAGTCACTATCAAGCTTTCCTATTGCTCTGGGGCCTGGTATCCACAGAGCCCACGTAATCTTGATGCAAAATTATGTGTAAATCCTGTAACAAATTCACTATTTTTTCATCCCATTCACTATGCTGAAGAGATTACTTTCTTCTTTAGATTTCCTCTCACATATCTGAACTTGGTTTCATGTCTCCCTTCCACAGTCTCTGTTCTTTTTGTCTTTGCTCATAGGCTGTGTTTTCTATGCTTGTTTTAGCATCTCTTCTCTGATAGGACTGGCCAAGGTCTGCAGGGAAGCTGTTGCCAAAAATCCAGGACCTAGAATTCCTAATTTCCTACTCACTGTATATCAGACTCTCCTGGCACGCTAAACAAATATAAATATACCATATCAGACTGAATGTAATAATACTTAATAATGCTAGTTACAAATGATATACATTGTCAGTGAACATTGGAATTTGCTAGGATTGTGAACATGGAAGAACAAGTTATTATTTGGTAAAGGATTCCGCACAGCTGTAACTAACAAGAATTGGAGATTTGGGGAGTTCGTTTACCTTGTATTTCACAGAATCATAGAATGGTTTGAGTTGGAAGGGAACGTTAAGATCCTCTAGTATTTATCTTACAGTATTTATAGAGTCAGACCTGGGAATCTGCATAAGAACCGTTAACAGCATATGTTATGTCAGAAATAAGAGAGACTAAAAAAGGACTGAGCCAGTTTTATCTCTGGCCAAATATGGAAAATAGAGGTGGGTGGGGAATCTTTCCAGAATACAACATAAAATGAAATAAACAGGTTACAGCCATTTTTCCATTCAGCTCCTTTTTTAGCTGCAATCATGATTTAGCTCCAACATTTTTCCTGGATATCTCCATAAATACTGTTTTCCAGGGTAAAAATTGTTTTAATCGGGATTAGTGCCATTGCTAACATGATTTCTGACCACTGTATTCTATCTCACTTCATACAGCACAGCATTTTCAAGCATACAGACACCTAGGCTGGCAAAATTATATTCCCCAAGATGACCAGGTTTTGCAAGTACTTTTCCTGAGTATGAACTATAACAGAGCAAATATCTTCCCTGTTGTCGGAAAGACCTTACATATTTGTGATCAATTCAGATTTTATAAGAGCTTGCTAAACTCAGTATTTGCACAGTTAGCCTGAAATTGCTTAAATTTAATGAGCAATGAATATCAGTTAAGTGATTACTATTGAAAAGCTAACCTAGCCTAAGCACAATTAATTTCTGTTGAAATCTGATCCCTTAAAATTTAAGTAAATTGACTTGGTTCTGTTTTAATGGAAAGTGTTTTGTGTTTGTTTTTTTTTAAAATTAAATATTTTAACAAGCCATGTCAATTTTATAAAACAGGGTATCCAATTGCAAAAGCTTCCACTTTCATTTGCAGATGTATACATCTTGGAAAATTAATGCACCATATGTAATGAGAAAATTCTGCAAAGTGATTTAAAAGCATATATAACTGCTTGTACCCAAAGGCCCTGTCTTAAAAGGGCCTGATCCTAGTATCCAGGTTATACTCTGCAAGAGAAAAGACTTGCTCCTCCAAGTTTCTAAGGAATAATGTAATCTGATCTCCTTACCAAGACACATTTAAATGAGAGCATTTTCCCTAGGTGTTCACTAAGAGCACTGCCAAGAGAAAGCACCAACAGCGGAGGACCACCAGATTCAGTGTCCATGGATCTGCAATATTAGTCCTACAAATCCCTTGCAAGACATGTTGAGGATTGGAGCTGCTCTTCCTGTTGCTTAGCATGTTCTGTCTAGATGGTCTTTGAGAGTTCAGAGTATGTGAAATAAGTGGCATCAAATTAGGTTTGTTCATTTATTTCAACTTCCAGTGAATAAATTGTATTTCAGTATGGCTGTTGTACCAAAATGTCTGAGAAGACTTGGGGCTATTTCTTAGATCATAACTAAGTTTGAAGTGTTTTTGCCATACTAAGCTCAGGGAAAAAGTTTGCCCTGGAAAGCTGTATTTCCTCTCAAGCCATTTTAAGACAAACAAAGGATATGAGGTGTTACAGGATTCATTCACTTCTAGTAACTGGCCAGTTCCAGCATTTCAGCTGAATATGTAAGGTGCAACTCAAATCCCTCAAAGGGCTTGGACCAGCAGGCTGGATGACTATCCTAATCTCGTAGGTCTAAAGTCATCCTTGCTGTCTGTCTCTGGGGGTGTTTAACTCTATCAGGTCAGTGAAGTGTGGACAGACCTCCGCCTGCAGAGGTGAGGCTGAGGAAGCTGCTCTGCCCCAACACAGTGAAATTAGGACAAAGCAGGATGGCAGCCAGTTAGCGATGCCCTCCAGGCTCCCACATCCCTAATGCTTTGTGATAACTGTTGGGCTGACTACAGGCTAGTTGTAGATCTACCACTTTCATCTTCCAACTTAAGAGTATGTGTTGTACACAAATTAAATCTGTGAATTTTGGTCACCAGCAGTAGCCAGCATGTCAGCAATGAGCAGCAATTCAGTGGTACCTGTTTCAGTGTGTTCGTTCATTTTGTGCTTGAATTTAACTGATCGCTTCACTTTGGAAGGAGCTCTGAAAATCAATGCAATAAATAAATACCAGTATTAAGTTCTATACTTGTTTGTTATGAAATCCATTGTTTTAAATGAAAATTTCAATACGCTCACATACTACAAAGTAGGATCATTGTAAATTTTAACCCAACATTCACATACTGCAGGGTACACCCATAAAATTTGTAGAGGTTATTGGATTTTTTTACTTGTAGGTTTCTTTAATATTGATTTAAAAGCTGTTACCCAGAAGGCTTGCTGATACTAAGCTTTTTTTTTTTCCTTTTTTTTCCTTTTTTTTTTTTTTTTTTTTTACAGTGAGGAAAACAAGTCAGGACTCTAAGTTTTCAGACACTGATAATATGCATAATTTTGTGCAGCCTTTTAATAATGCAGCAAAAGGATATGTAAATCTGCCAATTTCATTTACAGAGTTGAAATCTGCTTCAATAATTCTTGTGAGATAAAGAAGAGATAAATTATATGTATTCATTTGCATCAAAAGTTCATTGACAGCCAGCTCTTAAGAATAGTTCTGGTGCTTTCTTTATTCTAATGTACAAGTTTGAAATTTTATTTTCTAATAGAAAAAGAACAAGCAAGTGAAAATAGGCTCTTACATAATGGACCCTTCCCCTACCAGGCAGCCTGCAGTGGGGTCTAGCTAGAGTCTCTCTTCTTCAAAAGCCTAGAGAAAATATTTTCTTCACCAGACATTATCTATGTATTTCTTTTCCCACATCTGTCAGCCAGTTTGGAAGTAGCAGTCAACACTATATGTTGGGAATTACAATGTATAATCTTAAAAAAAGCAATTTGACTGAGTTTTATTCATGAAATAGGTCCCAAAAAAACAACTGAGATACAATGAATACTGAGATGAGGCTACCACAATGCAGCAAGATAGTCCTTCAGAAATCTTTGATTCCTTCCAGGTGATCCCCTCAAAAGTATACACTCATGAAGCAGAGGTAGTATAGAAGTTTTAAGAAACTGTGACAAAGGATATCTGGCACAAAATGGCTCACAAACAATTTGCTAATATCCAAGTTAATTGTCATCTACTGTTAGTGTTTAAAAGATCTAATTTTAGCAGTAAAAAGAATGAAGTATCAGTTGTTTTCTTATTAGAGACACTGAGTTTGGGACGCTATGTTTTGTTTTTCTTTGCTATAAGAAGTTGATTCAACCTACATTTTACAGAGGAAAATTTAAAGTGCTGTAGCTTTGCTTGCCTAGAGATTAACCAGCAAACATACAAATAAGAGACTTTTAGCCAATTTTCTTGAATTGATCTAGTTATTCTCCAGGGCACAAGTATATCACTCTTCTCATAAGTAATGACACCTGCTTTGCAAGCTAGTTGAAAGAGTACTTCTGTCCCTGGTCTGTTCAACGTGGCCCTGGGATTTCAGCACAGCAGCAACTCAGAGAGACAAGGGACAGTGCCAAATCACCAGTGCCACTCCTGCAGGAGAGGACTGAGTCCAGGGTCCCCACTGGGACCTTATATCAAAGGGTAGGCAGTGTTTACTTACTTCCTCAGCGCAGATAAAACTCAAGTAAAAGTGCATACGTTTTACAGGAAAGACAAACCTCTGGGGCTGTAAGAATGCTTGATTTAGCCTCGGACTTTTTTCTTATTACAACCAAAGGAGAGAATTCTTCATTAAATCTGATTCTTTTGTTGTTTTTGAAAGCCAAAATTATTTCTACTGTCATAAAGCAGCTAAAAGCTGCCTGTACATATTAATACCAGAGGATTAACAAAGGCCAGGCCACCTATAGTTGCTGAGTTTTTGTTCCACAATATTTTATTTTCTTTAGATGCTACAATAGTACAATTTGCTTAAAATAGGTAGCCAGTCAGAGAATCCAAAATGTCATTGGCATTTATCTTCTGAACACACAGCTGGACATTCAGTGTGTGCTACAAAAGGCTCTGGCTGTGTTCTTTTTCTGGGGAAGATTCCTGAAACTGACATTTGTTAGATATTTCCCTCTTAAAATAAGAGAAACTATGGGGAAAAAGAAAAAAATAAGCAGTAGATTTCAATGCATATATAGGTACTGTCATTTTCATTCTTAAAAAAGGCATGCCAAGGACAAGAGGAACTGGAAAATTTAAGGGGAAGCCATGAAGTTTTGCAGATGCTGGCTAGGTTTACTGCTGAAACTACATAAAATATTTAAAAGTACTGTAAGAGGTCTAGAGTAAAGTACCTCTAATGGTGCTGTTTAAGTTTTGAATTTATTATGAAGACTTAACACCTGGCAAATCTAGGAAAAAAAAAGGTAAGATGAGTAATTTTGGGGTCTTGACAAATGGCAAATAGAACAATAACATTTTTTTCTTGACCTAGTCCTGATTGAAACCTTTAATTCCTATCCGATTAAACCTGTAAAAATACAGAGGGAACATCCACCAGGGCCTTGGCCTTGCCAGTGCCTGACCAAGTGTCTTAGATTAACCTTAACACAAATGGAGCTGGACCAAGTTGGTCAGATCTGAGCTGGAGTCACTGAAACGTGTGCATCGTCTGCTGAATGCTGTGTGGGTATTATCTGTCAGCAAACTGCCATGAGTGGACTGCTGGGAATATTACCTTCCTAAACTGACCAAAAAAAATTATCCAGAGATCATGTCATTCCCTTTTCTAGTTCTTAATATTTGTTTCAGGGTTACCTAACCCTAAATGTTTGACTATCGCCATAGCATCTCACCTTGTAGGAAGTGGCTAACTTCCCCAGATGGCGTAAAACAAAAAGAGCTTCTGGGAAAACATGACGGATCAGCACATGGTTTTTCTTTTTACTCTTCTACCTCCCTATACTGGCAATACACACAAGACCCTTCAACTGATTTCACAGAGGGATAGTATTTGCATAAATATGCCTACTATTCTCCATATAAGCCTCCTATTATATGCACATTTTAAAGGAATATTGCCTGCAGGTGTTATCCAGGAATTGAAAATGCACCAATTTGGGCTTTATTTAAGCAATAATGACTGATGGAGAGGGTGTTTCTTTTCAGTTAAGTGTGCCAAGACTTAGGTTTTCTCATAATTAACTGCTGTGAAAGTCCTCCCTGTCAGTCATCACTGCCTAGGTATTAGATGGGGTGGAGGGGGGAAGGTTTATCATTAATCACTAGAAAATGCCAGACAACTGCTGTTTTGTTGTTATGGAACATGTAAGTATAAAGAAAAAAAGCACCAACAGTTACTTTTTAAGGTATTATAATCGTACATTGGCCTGCAAGTTTTCTTAGATATGTTATTTATGTATAGCATTTAGAGATCAGCATGGTAACTGATAAGAAAATAGGACTATCCCAATTTTGTAATTTTCAGTACAATTGCTGTTGCACTTGTTTGCTTTCAGCATGCTCTCAAGTGAAAAAACAGCAGCATTTTCTAGGGACAGGTGTGCATCAACTCTCAGAGACTGGAAAGAACTGAAGCCATCAGCCACAGCTGCAGTAAGGAGGCTGTTGTGAGCATGCAACAGGACGCTCGTTTGGTGTTTGTCTGCTATGTGCTTCATTGCAATCTATATGAAGTACAATAAATATGAAATATAGCAGTAATTATACATGACTAATATACATTTCACATTTATATAAATATCTATATCTTTATATAATATATAAATGAAAATTATATAGATGAATGTTGCATAAATATGCTAAAACAAAATAAACAAATATAACCTGTGACATAAACAAAACATGACAAAATGTCTTATATTTCCACATAGGAAAAGGAAGCTCAGTTCATGGTTGTCTGTGTTGGTCCTTTAGCTCCAGCTATCACAGTAACAGTGCATGGACTCTCTCTCTTCTGTATAGGGAATGTTATTACACTGCTGTATTAAGATGAAACTTGACTTCTCCAGCCCTAAGCTGCTCTGTAGAGGTACTCCTGTATACCAACACATGCACATAGTCCTGCCCTCAAATATTTTGGCCCTACCATGAAACCAATGTGGGCCATTGCAACTGATGCCAAGTTACAGCAGCCCTAAGAACTTCTACACCCAGAGGTGAGTGTCCCTTCAGCGGGGATCAAGAGGGACTTTGGTTACACATATTATTTACATTTGCCTGTCTCAGGAACGGGTGAAACTGAACCCCGTCTTTCCACAAGAGAGCACAGACATGAGCTGAGTGCTGTGTCAAGATGCTCAGTTTCTGCCTGCCACATATTAGAGAGCTGCACGCAGGCTCTAATGCTTTCACATTAGGAACCAATAGTCACGCAAAAGCTTTTTTCCATCTTACTAAGAGAGTGATTCATGCCACTGCTTTCCCTTTTCCAGCAGCAATATTCAGTAACAAGGAGCCTTCAAAGCAATATACTCCAGAATGAACAACCAGCTAGTACAGTTTAGCATGGATGCTATAAATTTTACTAGCTTTACATGCTGGTGCACATATGGACTGAAATTCTAACCTCTGTCAGTCACTACACTGTGATCAAGACTTCACCCACTGTATCTTAAAATGTAAAATATCACCATACGTGGTGGATGCAGAACCCTGCCTCTGTGCTGTACCTTTGGCAGGTATGCTATATAACAAAGGCAAGATAACTTCTTACATGGCTTATGTTCTTGAAATTATGTAATTTCAATGGAATTATGTGTATTGATGATACCCAGATGAGAGTAGCTGTTTCTAGATATATTGCCAAATCTGTCTAGTTTAAATCCTAAGATTTCAGAACAAGAGATCTAATAAGGCTTATTGAAGAATACAATGGCACAGCAGGCTGCCCAGGGGCAAGGAAGAACTAACGAAGCCACAATATTGATATTTTAGCCCAGACACAAAGCAGACTTAATAATTTGATGCAGACATATTCCCCTCTGCAACAAGGTTGGTGTGCTTGCCTATTATACACCATTTGTACATAGCATATTGCATAGCTCCCTCCTGAGAAAATCAACCAGGTTGTGTGCATGCTATGTAACACCCACAGAGAAGATTGTGCCATGGCTGGAAGAACCACCCTAGCAAAGAGATGAGAACAGGAGAATACTTCAGCAGACAGACAGCCCATATCAAGTAAAGGAAAAGATGGAAGCAGTGATTCAGAATGTTGTTTTCCAGTACCAAAGGATGATCCTAAGTCAAGCAGAACAAAAGGGTACATTTGTTTATGGTACATATGAATTGGAAGGCATCTTTTTCGGCATAATCATAGATTGTATTTTAGGGTTAACAGACAAAGAGAGAAACAGGCATAAGAAAGTTCATATATCACTCTACTTTGTTGCAAGTGTGTGGTTTCTTGAATAACTAAATCTTTTCAGGCATACATATATTAATCTTACAATTTGTCACAAAAGTACTTCACCATGATTTTAGGACTAATGCCTTGGATTAGGATTCAGGAAGGCAAAGTATCAGTTTTATCCTGGCCCCTACTCGCTCAGTGATTTTCAGCAAGTCCATTTTTCAGTCTCAGCTTTTTACCTGTAAAATGGGAATAGTTATGATAGCACCTTTGCTCATCTCATCTATTCATCTCTCTCACATACGCACAGCCTTCTGACTTTTTTTAAAAAACCTGGTTTATATCATAAACAGTAATATATGCGCCTTGGTAACTTCTCTGGGGAAGTATTTGGTTTCTTTCTGGATGTGCTGTACATCCATTATTCCTTGATGTTGTATGACCACACTGCTAATATATAAATGCTAAATATCGATGCTTGTAATTGCATAGAGTCAGTGTGCAAATGAGACTTTATTAAAGACATCTAAAAAAGAACAGTTGGTTACTGAGGGAAAGTTAAAGAGGAAACAAATACAATAAGCCAGGCTTATGTTTCTGCAATGCAAAAAAAATCTACATCCAAAATGAACTTATGTATATATCTAGAAGTTAGGCATTTCTCTGGTGAGTAGTTTACCAGTTTGTTACCTTGCCTTGAAACCTTTTTCTAGTTATTTTCAATCTTGCTAGGTTCTAATTTCAACCAGGACTTAATTTTAAGTTATATTAGCTCTTTTGCCATGCCATGTTTTTGTATAGTCTTGTTTTTTCTTATTAAAAGCTCTCATTTTTTTTACTGTGTTAGAAGTATGTTGTGGGTGGTTGTTCTGGATCATCCAAAAGAAGTAAAGGAAAGGATACGCTGCAGTTATTTGCATGCTTCTTATTTTAGAGCTCTTCACTATGAGGAAATTAGAATTACAATGACTAGTTCAAAGCAGAAGCATTTAAATGAAAAGATCTATGTTCAGTTTCAGTTATCCTCGAGATATAATCACATTGCTTATCATTTTATCAATACTATAAGCATTGGTAAAGTAAGGGGTACCAGAGAAACTACTACTGTAATTTTTTTTTGGTTTCTTTATTGTTGGCTTTGTTACAAAAGCCGTTCAGGTACTAAGAGTAATTCTGGATGGTTGGTTGATGGTTGGTTTTGTTTGTTTGTTTGTTCTGGTATTTACAAAAGCCATTCAGGGACTAAGAGTACTTTTGGTTTTCCTTTATCAGATAAATTCTTAGAAATCAATTTATGAAGGAGCTGGATTATTCTAAAGCTAAGCAAGACCAAAGTCCTACTGGTTGTCACTGGAAAGCACTCTGACGGACCAGCAGTCTCCGTGAGCAGAAGGCACAGAGCCACGTTCGCCGGTTCGGCCGGGACCTCAGGTGTGTATTTCCTTTGTTGTTAGTGCTGCTGTCCAGCACTCCAGCTTCTGTCAGTGTCATCCTCTATTACCTCCACTTCTGCACCTGATGGTCCATAACATAAAAGCACTGCTTCCTTTGTGGGTCCAACAAGGGAGTGAATTAGAGAGGTAGCCATCAGCTCAACTCTAGTCCAGAATGCAGTATTGCCAGGAGTGGAGGATTGTATGTACATCTCTTGCCTGTTATTATTTCTGAAGCAGCTTCAGATTGCCTGAGAGTGTCACAATAGGCAAATGAAAGATAAATGAACTCAATTAAATTTAAAGGGGGGAAAGAGGAGCTGGATTTTCAAAACTGCTTCTATGATTTAGAGCCATAACTCCTGTCATAACTCTCAATTCACTGGGAATTGACTGTCTAAATCTTTCAAGCTCTTTTGAAACTACCACCCAATAATTTTTCCCTGGGCAGATATCACTAGCTGTTTCTTTTCCCCAATGAGATAAGTGTATCATAAATAACGTTCAGCAAAATAAGTTCATAATACACACTTTTTATGCACTTTTATACACTTTCACAAGGGTAAAATAATATCTGTATAAAAAGTTAAAATGGTTTAGTTCTGCTATGGATTAATACATATTTAAACTGTAAAATATTGATTCCTTGCCAAATCTCATCTGGCGTAGCGCTTTCCAAGTCTGTCTTCCATTTCAGTTTGGTTTAAAAGATCAAAGAAGTCCATTACCTAATAAGCCCAGTAAATCAAGGAGACTGAAATCTGAGATTCAAAATGAAGTGTATCTAAAGGCTTAAAAAAAAAAAAAAAAGTATTATGTTAGAGGTAGGTAAATACTATAAAACATGCATTCACCTCACTGAAATAAAACTTGCATCCCACTTCTATGGTCTACAAAATTTATTTTTCAGTCCACGTGATCAAGAGGCTTCTTCAGTTGCAAGCCCAGCTAAAGTTCATTGAATGCTTTGACAAGTGTCAGCACTTGTGAGTCTGCCACCTGTTCCAGCAGTTAATTACCCCTGTAATTAGGGGGGTTTCCTACTCCCATGGTTTCCCTCCACTTCTCTTAAGTGGTTTTAGCATTTCATAGATGTGAGGCTCTAATACTGTTCTTGCCATTGCTGTCAAGAAGGATTAGATAGTTTGATAATTCCTCCTCCTCTTATTCATCCAAGGATATTAGATTGCACTGCTCAGAACACCAGTGAGAGCTCATTTGAAGTAACTGTGTATAATGACTCAAGAGTTTCTCTGCATCGGATGAACAGAGATGAAGTTCTTAATCCTTTTGGCATCATTTTCATCCATGTTCTAGATAGATGGTTGCACGTTTGGTAAAAATTAAAAATACTGTGTTGACTTGCGTTCATTTTATCAGGTGAGTCACACCACGCTGACAGAGCAGCCTCTCCTTACTGCCAACTTTGGTGGTAATAAAAATACTGGAGCTTGTTGGAACACAAACCAGTCCTTGAGTGTTACCAACAGGCGCAAGAAAGTTGATATCTCCTCAGTAACAACTATATTTTGTGATCTGTCTGTAGGCCAGCAATCCGTCTAATTTTTCCTGTTTTATGTCGCTGTAATAAGCATTTTTAAAGCAAAATTTGATGTGGTACTAAGTCAGGTGCCTTGAAGAATTCATGTACCCTACCTCCAGGGAGTTGCCATTATCAGCCAGGCAGACACTCCTGCCAAAATAACAAGATCTGCCTTCTGGGAATGCTGACTGGCATTCATTTCGTTTTTGGGTTTGGATGTTTGCTGACACAGTTCTGAATGCACTGATATCAGATGAACCAATCTGTTATTCTCTAGGTCATCCTTCTAATATATCAGGACTATGTTGGCAATTTCCAGCTCTTTGATATTTTCTCAGATTGCCAAAGTGTGCTAAAATAAATGTTAATGGTTGATAAAGAGCTCACCTACTACAACCTGTAAGACTCCTGGGCTGAATTTATCTGTGTATGGTGATCTGAGACATATCAAAACACAGAATAAGCTTTTCTGCTTTTTAAGTGTATTGTGTGAAGTATTGCCCTCTTAATTGATACTAGAGGTTGTATTTTGAGTGTTTCCTTTAGAAATCCTGTAATCCTGCACAGTTTGCTTTTCTCATTGGAGTAATTCTATTTATGTGTAAAGGGGGTCATAAATATGAGAAGCAGTCGATCAAGAGAACTTCAGGTTGCATTTCCAGAACAAATAGTACCTAGCTAGAGAATCAGGATCTCATTTATCTGTGAGTTACCTCTGTTTTATGGATGTGTATGTACAGGGCTTTGATCTGATATCATACAGATACAGGTGTATCACTTTAGTATCTGATCTTCCTTAGATGTGAATATATTTGAGCAAGGCCAAGTTTTAATTGGTACCAACAGCAAAGACCTTACTGGCTCTCCATTCTTATCTTCTCCACAGGAAAAAAAAAAAAAATATATATATATATATTATATAAAAATGTATATATACTTCTGATTCTAAAGCAACAAAGAAGAAAGAGAGACAGAAGCACTGGCCAAAATTAACTTGCAGATTTCTACGGATGATCAGAAATTTTAGAAAGAGAAATGGAAAATGTATCAAAATTCCATCCAGTGTTGGAAGATACTTGCGGAGTAAATAGCCCAAAGTGTCCAGCCATAGGGCAAAGCATGTGTTTTGAGGAAGCAGAAATGTTCTCAGAGTGGATGCAGATTTCTTGTGTGTCATCCTTATTGTTCCTCACCCTTAGCACAAGGTGATATTTTAAGGGAGGAAGCAGTGGGGTCAGAACTAAGAGCTTTCCATCTTGAACATAACAGTTGCTGAATGATGTTGTAAGATTTACCTATGTACAATAACAAACCAAATAGGCACACTCAATCATGAGAAAAGAATATTAGAAAGGTTGATGTATTGTTGTTATTACAAAATACAGAACAAAAATGTATCTGAAAGTAATTTTTTCCTGTTTCATTATACTTTACAATATGCACACTCAATACTGGACATTAACAATGAAAACCATATATACTGGCTGATATAATGGCTTCCCACCTAATTCTAAGCAGAGCCATTATGAGCAATTTTAGTATATTTTATTGAGTCAGTGAAAATTTTATTCTCTGAAAGACTGTAAGAGAATGAATTGCTTTATGAAAAATACAGCATAGTACCGCATGCGGTTTGGAGGACTAGTGTCATTCCCTGACTTTAATAAGCCACCCGAGTTCAGGAGCCACGTGCTTCTCTTCTGTATGCAGTACCAAGGAATGACATCTCTGGTAATACTGTCACACCTGTTCCAACGTTCAGGGTCTCCAGAAGGCTTAAGACAGATAGGTTCTTCTGCAATTGAGTTCTTCAAATTTCAAGCAGGATAACTTGGTAGCTGCTGCTAGGTAAATGGCTATTCGCCAGCAGGTATCTCCTTGTCTGGTGCCTCCAATGGAGGAAGGAAGAAAGCAAGTACTAAGGAGAGCCTAAGTGTCCTTCCTTTCCATCAAAAGACCAAAGGTGTGGTGTTTTTTCTTTGTTGTTGTTTTTTCAGGTTGAGGTGTCGGTGGTGTGAGTGTGCTGCTGTGAAATCTGTGCAAGGCTGCTCCGAGCACAGGATCTCCTGGTGAGGCAAACCTGGAGGTACCGCACGGTGCTGGGTGTTCTCTACTCCACTCACAAGGTGGTTGGGGTAAGAATAGGGTGAGCCTAGGGATGTATGAAGCAGTAGCCAGATCATATGAGCTGATGTGTCTCGGGGTGTTATAAATGACAGCCTTGATCACGGCAGCCTGTATACAACACTTTTCAGGCTTTTTCACTGTCGAGGCCCTAAACACCTTTCAGAGAAGCAGACATTTCTGTAAAGATAAGCCTACTAGTATTGGCCTTATTTTTTTCTTAGTTACCTTCCTTGGATATCTTACAGACCACTACCCTTGGGGCTCACAAACCATAGGTTGAAAACCACTGCTGTAAACACACACACAAATCAAGCAGTGGCCCTGCTATTGTTTGGAGGCTGTCATTCATTTCACATTTGTTTTGTCTCCCTGGACTGCAAGCTTTTTAGAGTAGGAACTTCCTTTTTCTGCTCTGTGTAATATATATAATGCTCCACACAGCAAGGACTCGATTTCAAGTGACAATACCAGAACCCCAACAATGAATAACAATAGTGAATGAACACAGTGATTGTCATCTAGTGTCAGGAAGGATTCCTCCACAGAAACCCAGCAGTTGAGAGACCTGATTACAATGAGACAGAAGAAAGTAAGAGAAACTTTCTATCCCATTGCTGACTCAGTCATTTGCTTCTCTTTGCTACTATTTTATTGGCACAGCAGGACAAAGATGTCAGCCTATTTCAGGGTGTAACATGCATTTTCTTCCTATAGTACTGTACCTGCAATAGTGCAGTATAGAAGGTTGCAACCACGCTTGCTCTCTTACATGTGACTGTCTAAATACTGACACAAATACTGTACTCATGCTGTTCATTCCAGAAATCTGACATTTCTCAAGATGAGGCCAAATGTGTTTACAGATAGATTGCTGAGTTTATTCAAGCTGAAAGGTACTTCTCATCTTTTGAAATGTCAGGCTGCTGCTCCAAGAAAAATGAGTACAAGAGATAGGGCCACTGTTGCACAGCTCCATTTTTAAATGAGCAATATCTGATTGAAGATCCCAGCATTCATACAGCTCAGTGTTTTGATGTGATATTCACTGCACTGGCGGAGTTTAGTTACTTGTGCCTGCTGATTACTCACTTTCAACTGAACTTCCACAGCAGTCCCAAAATTCTAGTATCCTTTACAACTTTTCTATTTCAACATCTGTAGTATCACCTGAGGAGCTGTACCTTTTAAATGATCCTCTTAATAAGCTAGAGGGCACAGGTTTGCTATAGAACTGCTCTGTAGAAAGGTAAGGAGAGGCACAAGGAGAGCATAATGTTGTTGAGAGTCTCACTGTGAAACTGCTGTTAGCAGACTACCTGTGCATGGCAAGAGCAGGTTGGGACCTGCAGTACTGAGGACGTCAGAAAAATGTTGATCTAACATCTCCAGCTTCAACTCCCAGTGCCGATAGCTTTCATTTCTCCTCTATATCTTTATATCTCCTCTATACTTTAGGGTTCTCTATAAAATCCATGTGTAATATCTAAGCAATCATACCATACTGTTCACATACCTTCCATATGTACGCTGGATGGAGATGTTTTTAAGCAGGAATCATCTGTTCAGAGTCTGGAATGTGCTGTTTTATTTTCAACCTAGACGAACTCAATAACTAGCCTTGATTATTTGCCTCAAAATTGTTAGGATACGGGGAATGCACCTCTCCAGAAAATCGAACAGAAGAGCACGACATTAAAAAGGTTAATAAATCACACATCTGTGTAGTCACTTAACTGTTATAAAACCCCATTTGGTTAGGCTGGTAGTGCTAGAATCACATTAGAGCCTGCTGCATGGTAGTAACGTGGATTTGCTGTTGAAGCCTCAATTGAACCTCTGTCCCAGAGTACAAATGACCTAGTCTACACTGAGCATTGGAATCACTTTGATCCAGATCTCTGCTAGAGCAAGAATAATTTTGTTTAGTTTAATATTGTTTAGTACAAAATTAAAGGTTAGATTATCTGCAACAGCTGCAAAGTTTAAACACGGCAGAACCACTGTGAAGGATTGGGTCACCTAGCTAGTAATAAAAAGTGAAGCAGCTTGGAAAATCTGCCGGTAATTTTTTTGCTGTTTATCTTTTAGGTTTCCCTTTCTTTTAATGAAGATGTCTATTGTCGGAACATCACTTATTACAAATCTCAGTGCTCAACATAAGCTGTTTTATTTTCACTTGTCTCTTCAGCCAATTTCATCATAGTCTCTTTTTTTTTCCCCTCATATGGCACCCTTCTCAGAGAACAAATATCGACATTAGATCTTTTCTGTTTGTATAGAGAAAGGGAGGTATAATGATATTTAAATGACTTTTAAATAAAGCTTATAGTGCTGCTTTAGACAAGGCATGGGTGTGTGGAATTTGTTGTACAGAATCTTTCCTATGGGGAATTTTATCAGATTAGATTTCTATGAACAGACATTTATCTAGCTGTAAATAATATCAGTCCTAACCCATACAGAGCTCTGTAGGAAAGGAAGGTCTATGCAGAATTTCTGGATACCCTCCATAGGCATGGGAGAAGAAAACCAACTTGCAGTCACTCTGCTGTGGTGGTACCTCTCTACCTGAATTCTTCCAGCATCTTCTACAAGTCTGATTTTAAATGTCTTCCTTCTGGAGATACCCATGAAACTTGCTGGGTTAAACAGATGCTAGAGAGACAAAATGTTCCCTTCTCTCCCTTGACTTTGGAAAGCCATACAGAGAGGGAGGCTGAAGGCTGTACGGTCAGGAGGTGCTGTCTCTTAGGCCAATAATTTTGTGTCGAAAGGAGCAAACAGTATTCTCTATAACAAACAGCTACGAAAGCAATGTGGCACTCAGTACTCCTCACAAGTGTGTTGTAAGACCTATCACAAACCTAGGCAGCAAAAGCTAGGCCTTCCAGTCTCCTTTCAGTTAATACATCCAGGCGTTTAACTGGTTCAGATGCTTATTAATTTGTGCTTGTGGTCTCATGTTGACATTGTTGCAAAAGTGACTATTATAAAAAAAAATGATTTGTATTAAGAACAAGGAGGAAAGGGATTAAACTGCAGAGTTCTCGATGCATTATCAATGCCTAGTAGTATTTTCCTAGTGCATTTTTTATTAGTAGAAACTATGGTATTTTCATATAAAAAGGAATAAATTTACTAAATACATGAAATCTGGAATCAGGTATGATTTTGATATGCACTCCCCTACACAGAGCCTCTCAGAGGATATGTCTAACATTTATGAAGCTGTGTTTGGTAGACTGAGTTTATATTTGCTGCTGCAGCAAAAAGCATTCACGCCTAATGATGACATGTGTTATCCTATTTATGCCATAAACAATTGATTTTCAAACAAAGATAAGGGAATTATATATTATGTATTCCAGCTGTAAAACTAATTAACTCCTTTGATTTAGCTGAGAAAGGTGATGTTTTCTGAAGCTCAGCTTTACTGAAAATTGACCTTTCCGTCTACAAACATACCATTTAATTTACAAGAGAAACAAAACCTTCGGAATTATATTTACTCAGTTACTTTAATAAAGGTCAACCCTTTTCAGAAACAATTGTAAATGTGGCATTTAGCTTTTCATATTTTGGAAAGTGTTACTTGAATCTCCACATCCAAATAGAACATTGCTTTTGAATTAAAAACAACTACATAAATAAGAACAAAGAAATTTCATTAAATTGTCTCTATCTAAGGTGCTGTAATTAACCCTTAGCTTTTATACTATTTTCTTTCTCCTGTGACTAAGGTCAACTAATTTTCAATACATGTAATACATGTACTAAGAATGCTTTCAAAGGTCCCCCAAGTTCAGCAGGAAATAGAATAGGCCTTTTCTTTGACCTTTAGGAAGGAGACTTGGCAAATTCATTGAGGAAAAGCTTTTTTGTCTGAGATATGGAGGCCCCAGTCCAGCAAAGCACTTTACTATATGATTGAGTTTGAGTAGCCCCACCGCAACCAGTGGGTCTACTCCTGTGCTTGAAGGCCAGCAGCAGCAGTTACTTACTGAATGGATTGTAGCTGAGCCCTGGGATGTCCAGCTGGAGCACAGCCCTGCTGTGTGCTGAACTTAAAAAATACAAATCAATGGAGTGTGCTAAAAAGCGACAATTTCAGTGATATGTTTTGTATTCAGACTTTCTGAGATCACAGAATCTAATTGTGTTGGTTTCGAGGGATGGAAAGTGGCATCCAGACAATTTCCTTGTTCCTTCAGTCTCTTGCTCACTTGTATAGCTGCAAAGAATGAGTCTTTTGATCTGCCAATTCCCTAATAGAAACTACAACAAATGAAAGCCATTTGGATGAGAACCATTTAAAGTTTGTACAATCTACAGAGAGAATGACCAAATAAGAGTGCTAAGACAAGCAGAGATTTAAACCTATTCTTTTTGCTCCTGGTTCCTCTCTGAAAGTGCACTCTTTTTAAGAGCTGACAGTGCTAAGGATCGTGGTCAGGTGGAAAGTTTTCTGCCATCTCATGTGAAGCTATAATAGGAAGAAGGATTGGAAGTCTGCAGTAGACCAGAAACAGTTATTCTGAAGCTTGGATTGCTGAAGAAAACCTAGACTCTTACAAGGTATTTGTGATGTTTTTCAGTGTGTGGATTCTATAAGCAACCACAGATCCCTTCCAACAGCTTCAATGAAGAAAGGATTTACATAAATCCAATAAAAAAGCTTACATTTGTCATCATATGATAACATTTCAAACTAGCATGTGGAAAAAATCTGCGTAATAGAATTAGCCTGAGAATTGTACTGCCCAGGACATTTCAGTCAGATTAATGCTAATCTTACAGTAATTTACAGCATGAGGAAACTATCTCTACAGAATAAACATACTGGAGCCAGGTCAAAAATGTAACTGTTGACTTCAGTGCTGCTACACCTGGATGTACTGAGGTTGTCCTCCCATGTGCCCTTTTCTACAGTTCTTGACCAACATTTAGTCCTGCTGCCTTTAAAAGCCTAAAATAATTGTGAACGAATCCCAAGTGATTGTTTGATTTGTTTCAAACTTGAATGCTAATCCTGTGTTTTGTGGACTGAGTACTGTAGGCTAAAATTTAAGTTTGGGAGCTGCTGGAGCAAGAAATTGTTTTGCAGAGGCAGCATAAAAAATCCTCTAAAACAAACTCAGTGTACGACCTATAACAAGGCTAAGCCATAAATATCTTGCTAGGTGCAGAAATGTTCTGGATTGCTGAAGTTCACTGTGGTTTCAGTAACAGGTTCAAAAGCCTCTTTCCTATAAAAAGCTTGACCATAGGTGAACCAGTTTCCAGCATCATTCATTCAAAACTATCATAGTTTTCAACTTTGCTGTCAGCATCTGAGCTAAGCTTCTACGGGCTTGAATCTCATGAAATATCTCAGTGAAGAACCAGCCTCAACCAAGCAGTGCATTACCTTGTGTGACAGACTTTGGGAAAACCCTTCACCTCACTACAACAAGCGGCCCTGAGGAATGAACCACTTGAGCTTGCTCAGAAAAACAGAAGGGAACCCACTTCAAACATCTCAGCAGATGAAGTTAGCAAAAATTAACTAAAAATGTTATGTCCTAGCTTAACAAAATGAAACTTGTCTTGCCTCAACTAGGGGAAGTTTGTAGCAGCAATTTCCATGGAGGCCAATTCCTCTTTGGTTCCATTTGGTCCAATTGGTAGACCAATTCCACCTACTGTCAGAGTAGGTAGATAATCCAGAGGCAGGACAGGTGAAAAAGACAGTTCTTGGTTCCTGGTGCATGTCTTATCCTACTGAAAGAGGAAGGAAAGCGTGTTCGTCTTTCCTTCTGCTCTGGAAGAGTAAAAGCAGCTGGTTGGAGTTCTTACAGCAAAATGAAAAACAGTCAGAAGTCTTACCAGACTAGGAAAGAAGAAAGCAGTACATAAAACAAAGTATTAAACAATCACTGAATGACCAAAGGTCCTTGCTTTAGCTGCTCTATACCTGCTTTATTTGGTTGAAGTTTCCAGAGAATTCTCTGTCACAGTTTTTAATGCAAGCTACATACAAAGAAGGGGCATTTGCTGCATCTTATCCAGTCCTAAATCTGTACAGTTTTTCGAATAGAGGATTTTGAAGCCTTGGTTGAATTCAAATTTTGCAACTCTTACCGCAGTAACACAGTGCCAGCAGTACTCTCTCAGTACTGTTAGAAATGGTCCTCAGTCAAACCATGAATGGTGTATGATAAGGAGAGATTGCAGGTCACCTTGTACAGCTATCAACCTTAGTAGCTAAAGGTTCTTAGTCACATGCTTCCTTCTAAACCTGTATGAATTAATGGTTACAATAACAAAAAGCACTAGTGGAAGTCCAGGACAGATTTTTCCCTGTAGTAGAGACTGGTAACATTTTGGCTATATGAAGTAATTATCTCAGGACAGAAAAAACTTAAATTCTGCCTTGTAGTGAAATGGTTCTAAATATGGGTAAGTTCTTCTTTCCCACAGTCACTGTAACGCATGCTTCACCTCCATAAGCTGACTGTATTCTTTCAAATCACTCAGAGTCCTTTGCAGTGTTGTCACTAAAAATGCAATCTTACTCAGCACAGTAATAAATCTCAAAGCCAGCTGGGGAATTCTTTGTAATGTGTTTTAAGTGACACTCCTGTCTTGTCGTGTGTCATTTGGACAGTAATGAAATGGCAGTGGTTGGCATGAAGCTGATCAGACTGTATGTATTGGATCAGGCAACATGTTCAGCTTGATTATAGAATGAAAACATGCGGTTTTGGAATATTATTTTGTGGAACCTGTGATGATAATAAAAATAAGGCAGACAAATCAGCCTGTTCCAGCCAGGTTCAACAAGGCTTTTAGTACATCCTTTGCCATTTCCAAAACAAATTATTTTCTAGGCTCAAAAGGTGAAATCATGATGTTCAAAAGCCTTGTTGCTTTAGAAATAAAGTACAGCATAGCTTAAATATCAAAGGTAAATGGAAAAAATATGTGAACATGGAATGTAGTGGGAAAAACATAAATACTAAGGTGTATGTCAATACATTCAGAAACACTGATAAATGTATTGTTTATCTTTCTGATTTTAATTCTGAAAACAAATACTTACAGCTTTCAGAAACCTCAACACTAAAGATCAAGATTTGCTGGAACTTGCAATGTTAAGATAACATATTTAGTAATAAGCACTGCCTAAGTAAAAGCAATCTGAGAGTGAATAACATAAAGGTTATTTTACTAGTGAACGATCTCCCTAACAGAAAATTCGACGAGACAAATACTTCCACTGTCAAGCACCAGCTGTGCTGGAGTTTCATGTTTATCTTGTAGAGACTTTGGTTACTAAAAATGTGCCCTTCACTTTTTCACACCAGGCATAAATATTTCAGTAAAGGGAATTCTGAACATCCTTCCTTTCTCTTCTTGAAAAAAGAGTAAGAAAAAATCTGTGTTTGTGGGCATATGCTCAAATATTGCAACATTATTTGTTATTTGTAATGATATTTGTGAATGGGATTTGTGTTTGAAAACTTACTCATAAGGGACTTGCAGATATTGCACTCCTAAATGTAACGCTTCCGGCTGCAGTTCCAACATAATAGCAGCATGCCAATGGGCTGCTTGGGAAGCGTTTGACGCACAGCATTATCTAGCTCTGTTCACTCTCCCTCATGTTCTTCTCCTTCCTCCCAGGTTGACACAAATTCCTCTCACAGTTTAGAAACCGAAGAGAAAAAATAAAAAGTTCCCATGTATTCCTTAAATATTCAGAAGTCCCACTGATCACAGTGGGAAGTTTGCACAAGAAAGGATGATGAGGTTGGGTTGTAACCAAAATCCATATTCAAAAACTTGCAAAAGCTTTTTCTCCTAAACTTTAGAGCTTGTTAGAATGCAACAATCCCCTATTCATGTTCATTTGCTATTCTAATCTAGGCAGCTGGACAGTATAAAGATATAAAATAGACCAAAAGGTTCTTAGTAAAACCCCAGGCTGGGTTATCTTGCTTAAGAGGTATTTCTTTGTTCTTTTTTTTCTTTCTTTTTTTTTCATATCAGTTCAGAGGAACTAAGCAATAGAGAGAGCATCCTAACAAAGAACAGCATGCGAAGAGCAAGAAAAAATGAAGCTAATCATTGCTATTTTGTTGATGCCATATTTCAGTGCTCCAGTATCTTGTATCCCACTTGTGGCTTCCAAGCTGCTTCGAGCTCCTTGCTAATATTTGATTAAAACATCACATGGTGTCCTGAAGGTGATATGTCAGCTGTCCCCAGGCAATTTGAAACGAAAAATAGAGGTGTGAGTGCGCCCACACACATATGTATATATTGACTTATCCAGAACCGGTCTTCTGAGATGGGTGACAGATAGCCGATGAGTCCAGGTCTTTGGCTGTGCTCTGAAAAACACTGCTCCTGGCTGTGGATTTTGCTGACTTGTTTGGAGCAGTGTATTAACTCTCGCATAAACTGCCTGTGCACATTTCTCTATTTTAAATGCGGTTCATTCTTTCATGGTTTTGTGAGCCTCTGTTTGATGACAAAGTAGCTCTTAGCTTGTCAAAGGCTGAATGCCACTTCTGTACAGCGCTGGAGCTTTTTGTGCCTAGCTATCAGTGCATGCCAGTGTTCAACAGCAAAGTGATGAATTCATAAAATGTACTAGCTGCTCAGCATTAAAAATTCTGCACCACGAGGCTGCGATAATCGCACTGACTTTTGAGAAAATGTTTTGGGGTTTGGTGTTACAAAATGTCTCTGTGTCTGGGAGTTGATGCTCTAACCCCTAGTAGTACAAGGAGACCTCTGCAGTGCCTCCCCTCTCTCTAAATAGTGTATTTGCTGATGTGCTCAGCTTCAGTCTGGAAGTAGTAGGGAAGGCTTCCTTCCCCCTTTTATACATGCCAGTGACAGAATAAATTTTCTTTCCCCGAGACTGTTTTTGGTAAATAAGATATACCAAGGATTTGACCAAATAAGCATTCTCACTGGAAGTATTTGCAAAGCTGTTTGAAGGAGGTGATGTGTTTGCAAATCAACTAGAGCAGGATCAGAAGCAATGGGATGTGACTGGGGTGACCAGTGATGCTTTCAAAACCGAGAGCCGATACTTCATTCATTCAATATGTAAGGAAGATGGATGGTGCTATTGCCTTTAATACCTCTTGAGGGTTTTTCACGTGAATATGTATGTGCGGGCCCTGCTGTTCCGTTTATAGATTTAAGTTTAGAAAAACAAAGTTTGTTATTAATACTGAAACTAGAAGGGGAAAGTGCAGCCATTGGCTATTTGTGGTTAGACAGGATCTATGCTATTACCTGCGGTCATTAACTTGCTTACAACTCTGAATGTAGTGGTAAATGGTTATGAAAACAGTCTTAGTTTTCCTTTGCTCTTAGCAATGTTTCTCAGGTTTATGTGACCACGTCAGTTAGGATGTGGGCTCCTGGAGGCAGATGAAGGAATGGCAGAAAAATTAGAAGAGTTCCTCTTATGCACAGTTGTTAAAATTCTCTAATGTAGAGGAGCAAAGATAGGCTCCTGCACCTATGTCTCACCACAGAGTAACCAGGCTTCTCAGAGTTATAGAGCTACTGCTGCTTTTACTGATTTATATTGTTTTCAGGGACGTAAATTAGAGACTTGATGTCAGAGGGTATTATTCACAGTTTAAATGCAATACAAAATGCAGCTACTTAGTGCAGCTATTCTGTCTGCACCTGTGACACGGTGCTCACATGCAGAGTCAGTTGCCTAACTGGGGAGTCAGTTTGTTTTTTCACCTCTCTATTTCAGTTTCTTTCTATCAGTCAGTCATCCCTGGTTTTGCAGACAAAAAGAAGCACTAAGCCCTTTTTTAAAAAACATGTATCACATAATGTGTTCTTTGAGGGTTCGAGCCTGTGCCCATTGAGGTCAATAACAACGCTTCTATTGACTTCAGTGGTACAGAATCGGGCCCTGAGGCTCAAAGAATTGGTGCATTGTTAATCCCTTGGAGCTAGGAGGGAAAAGGGGCTTGTAAATGCATATCCCATTGCCAATAAATGGATGCCAAGCAGTTAGCGTTTCTTGCACCAAAAGCATATGCAGTTTATACCCACATAGGTTTTTACAAGTCTAAATGAAGGATATTCCCTCCCTAGCCTCCCCAAAAGTCACATCACTCCGGTCCTTAACAAACAATGTCAGCCAGATGCATTCTGAAAGTAAGACATAATTTCCTAAGAAATAACAGAGCTAACTTTTCTACCTTCTGCTTAAAGCATCATTAATTAGCAACCCAAATTGTGCTGAATTAAGCCCAAACACAATTCCAGCATATTTATATCTGGAGCAGAGGTATAGGCTGCTTGTTTTATTATCTCCACCATCATCGATCATGTACAGTACATTTTACAGAGTAAAGTTTTGAAATGATTAACTGCCCTGTTCCCCCATAGTACTTCGTACATTTGATCGATTTCTAGTCATTTCATTCAGCCCTGACCTTGCTGTGTAACAGTCATTTCTATAGCCCCAAATCCAGTTAATCTGTGCTTAGTGTCTGAATTTATCTCTGAACAACCAAAATATTTCAATATTAACTAATCTTTGCTTGTGTTTATATTCCTTTTGGCTTCCTAAATTGTTGTTATGGCATGATTTCACTACTCTGCATATAAACTGTGGGGCCAGATCCTGAGGTCTGTAATCCTGTTTTTAGGCAGAAAAATCTTCTATTGAAGATGAAAGTACAACCTTAAAATTTTCTCATTCTCCTTTTTTAGAAAACAGCTCTATTTGGAGGAGGGTACCTGTCCATGACTTTGAAATACCAAAAAACATCAGGCAAGATGGGTGAAGGTTAGGGAGGATATAGACAGTTTTCTGACAGTCTGAATCCAGAGGTAGGGAACATTATTCCTGTGTTTGTGTGAAACAGCTTTCCTTTCCATGCTGCTCCTGGAACAACAGAGCTGCTTTTGTGATCAAACTACCTTTCATCTCCAAATCATTTTGGGGAAACTGAATCATGTAGTCCGCTGAACAGAAGGAAAAGTTGTAAAGCCACAATACCTGCTAACCCCCACCTGAGCAGTTTTGCCCAGAGAGGGGGGTGTTCATTGCACATCCTCACCCAGCAGTCCTGCTCAAGACTTTCAGGGTTCAGAATCAGTTATGCTGGCTTTCACGCCAAAACCAGGCTTTTGCTCCTCTCTTGCTTCTGTTTGCCAGAAAGAGCAACACAGCTTGCAGGTGCTGGCTGGATTCTTATGTAGTTTCAAAAGGATTGTTCAAAAGTTTCAGAAGTTTCAGTGTGTTACGCTTGATAAAACCCTGTCCTGGTTTCAGTTAGGATAGAGTTAATTTTCCTCATAGTAGCTGCTAGGGTGCTATGTTTTGGATTAGGATGAGAAGAGCGCTGATAACATGCTGATGTTTTAATTGTTGCAAAGCAGTGCTTACACCAAGCCAAGGACTTTTCAGCTTCTCGCTCTGTCCTGCCAGTGAGCAGGCTAGGGATGCAGCAGGAGCTGGGAGGGGACAGACCCAGGACAGCTGACCCAAACTGGCCAAAGGGGCATTCCATACCATCTGACGTCATGCTAAACAATATATATGGGTGGCTAGCCTGGGTGGGGGGGCCAGCTGCTCGGGGATAGGCTGGGCATGGGTCAACGGGTGGTGAGCAATTGCATTGTGCATCACTTGTTTCGTACACAGTAGTAGTAGTACTATTATTATTGTTATTATTATTATTTTCCTGTCTTAATAAACTGTCTTTATCTCAACTCACAGGCTTCACTTTCCCGTTTCTCTCCCCCATCCCAGAGAGGGAGGGGGGAGGGTGAGCGAACAGCTGTGTGGTGTTTAGCTGCCGGCTGGGTTAAACCACAACAACCCCACTGACAGGCTTCAAGCTGCAAGGACATCACTGGGGGTACAATTAGAAGGCAGTGGTATTGCACAGAAACCATCACACGTCTTGTATAGTGTTTAAAGACTGTACTTGGTTGTGAGACTGGGAAGGGGAAAAATGTAACTCGACTCTGAAGGCCCCAAATGAGTTTGCAGAACTGAGAGCTTGAAAGTGCATTTTTAATCTTAAAAGGAATATGTTTGGTACAAGTAATGGAGAGATACTTGGGACTCCACAATGCTGTTTTGTTACAAAGCTTGTGGGAAGTTTTTCATTTTGGGGTCAGTTGGAAGCATTCCAACTTCTGAATCGGAAATATATTTCCTCTTTTGGGGAACGTACACATATATGTACTGCATGGTTTTAAGATGTCATTGTCCTGACCTCATCAAAATGAAATTAGAATAATGCTTCCTCCTTCTTGCATTTGTGATCTAATAACTCAGAGTCCAGTGTGATGTCCACTGAAGTCACTGAGGGTTTGTACTTGGAACCAGAAATTTATCTCAAGGTTACGTCTTTATATTCTGGGGCCTAATAACTCTGATGACCTTGACACAGTCTGTGAACTTCGAAAAATGCTGTTGCTACTAAGAGCTGCCATTCAGTTTCTCTTTGGCTTGAGTAGCTTAAATGGTCTGGTGTGTTCCAAAGCCTCAGTAATTCAGCAAAAGCCTTTTGATGAACACCAACTAAATTGAAAGCATAGATCTTCCCTGATGAACCAATTTTGGAAATTTTAGTTATGTTTTGTCATCAAAAATGAACATTGCTGACGGATGTGAGAGGTGCTGTCAGCTGATCTTTGCGCTTTTAGCTTACAGCTATAGTTCTGAGGAAAGAATTATTTTCATGTATCTATTTTAGAAGATCACTATCAGCTTATTTGAAATGTATCATAATCAAGGCATATGTGAGTATAAAGTTATGGGGACTCTGCTATTTGACCAAATGATTCTTAGTAAATTTGAGAAATTCAGGAATAATCTCTTACGATTTTTGAAAAAGCTGGTTCATACATTTCATACTGAAAATATGCAGAAATGAGTTGACTTTCAGTTCATTATTGTGCAAAGTATGGCAAATACATTCATTGAGAACAAGTAAAACAGCTGGATTCTGGTCTTGTTTTAAATGCAAATCTCAGCACTCTCATGAAGTTCCCAATGTCATTTCCAATGTGAAATAGCTGTTAGCTTAAGCAAAGCTCCCATTGCAATAGAGGAGGCTGTG
Source organism: Cygnus olor (assembly GCF_009769625.2). NCBI lineage: Eukaryota > Metazoa > Chordata > Aves > Anseriformes > Anatidae > Cygnus > Cygnus olor. Next base: position 20,811,780 of record NC_049181.1, on the reverse strand, counting down.
GTCTGAGCTAAAACTACAAAGTATATCTGGAGTACATGACCAAACTCACACAGTTCTAGGCCTACGTGTAAACATGTCCATCATGGCCTGACATTTACTTGGCTTTGCCAGTAGGACTGCAAGGCTATTTCTCAGGCTTCTTATTGTGTCACTGACTTGAGTTTCTTTATATATTGTCTCGTGGAGTGTTCTAGAACAACAACTGTTTTTCCTGAATTACAGTTCCATCCTCTGGCTTATAGTGTCATCTCCAAGCCTCTTTTTCCTCCTCAGACAGGATCCTCTACCCAGAAGTCGTGTATGAACTGGCATGTTAGAGTGGTATCACCAGGCTGGTAATCATAATTTGTCTGTACAAAGAATTCCTATTGACTGCTGACTGAACAGGAGCTGAGGATATTTTACAGCTAGCCATTTTTGATATCTACAATTCAGCCTGCTGAGGTGGCATCTTTCAGTATTCTTCTGCAAAAAGATACAGAGCATGTGGAAAGAAGGGTTAAAAGCTGCAAAGAGGTATATGAACTGGCACGTAGTTTCTAGCAAGAGCCAAATGGGAGACAAATGACTCAGAAACTACAGGGTCCAGGAGTCATTATGGTCCAATTCATATAGAATTAGAATAACGCTCTGTCTCCTTCTTACTTATGACAGGTTTTATTTGCTTTTCATGCTTCAATACATTGGTAAGTCTGTAAGAGAGAGAGTTATTCTCCAAACTGAATCCATAATCCAAGCAGATGTATATATCAAACATATGATTTCATGTGTGCCCTAAAGCCAAACTCCTCCTTGAAAACTTTATAACTGGTGATCTACTTAGAAGTTGAGTTGAGCTTTGGCAAAGCCAGGTTCAAAGTTCATGTATATCTAGGCATAAGGGCCTGTGTGATGCTGTGTGGAACGGGGTGGCCCTAGAAGTATGAATAAGCTTGCAGTGAAAACATGGCCTTTGGTACTGCTGTCATTGTCTTTCACCTTTGACAGCAGAATGTTTCCCTAAAAAATAGTGGAAACAAGTGCTTTCCAGAAGACTTCCAGCATGTCGCTTTTCATATGTAGTTAATACTTCAAAACCTCGTAACAGCACTCCAGAAATTTACAGTACCAAGGAGCCCTATTTGGCAACACCTTTCCATTAATCTGCTTTTTTTTTTTTCTCCAACAGTATAATTATGTTAGAAATAAGGAAAGCAACTGTGTATTCATGGTCCAATTTAATGGGCCCCAATACTTTGCTAAAGCACTGCAGTGGATCAGTTGGAGTTAATTATTATACAAGATTACACTGCAAATAACAACAGTACATCAAAGTAATGTGTAAGGTCTGCCATGCAACACAAAAGCAAGAACTTTCAGAGTTAAGTCTAAAATTATGTGTTTGCATTTCCTCTTTAACTCACTACATCACACTTAACGTTTGCGCCCCCAATGAAACCTTGTGTAAAACTGGCCACTTCTTACCTACCACTTCTGATGACTGTGTATAGCCACCTAACAAGAAGGTGCTAAGGTCAGTTCTGAATTGTCTTGCTTTCGGAAATTTAATTAACTGATTTATCACTGTGAAACTAACTGTTGGGTTGGATGCTTCTCAGAGCCAGTGTCCATAACCTAGATATAGGTGGCAAAGCTCCAGTTCCTGAAAAAGAGTGATTTTTATGTAAACAGATTTCAAGGTAGAACTCTAAGGTGATGTCTCTGCCACCTTCCCACAAAATAGAATGGTCCATACTCTTATATTTTATACTTTCTGTATATTTGATTTTTTATATACTTTCTGATGTACGAAGAACAAATAGCTTATGAGAGGTTTGAAATAAAAATTCTAGTCCTGCCTCTCCTCTCCAGTCTTGTCCCTAACCTCTCATGCACCTCAAGAATATGGATATGGCTACATATCGTACAAAATAGGCTATTAGCTTTATTCAACGACCACTGAAGTCAATAGAATGATGTTTAATAAATGTAACGGTTTTTAGATTACACTCCAGGCTACTGCAAGTACCAAGGAAATGGCATCTCACTCCTTGAAAGGAAGGATTTTACTTAACTTACATTTATTGTTTTTCATTTTTTAAGATACACAAATGAACACCAAATAGGTGACTCTTCCTAGACTTTGCCAGTCAATAACACTGTGAAGTCTGCTTGTGAAGTTTCAACAAGCGAAACTTTCTGAAAGTAATGGCTATGTATACAATCCAGTGCTTCAAAATACAAAAATAGGATGTTTTAGCAACGTCACGGGTTAGACAAGCTTCCCATAAACGTGCAGTCACTGATAGCAGTGACCTTGTTTGTTAGTGCTTGAGTGCTTAGTTAGTATTGGTGCTTATAAGGACACAACAGAACTGAAGTAAAAACAGGATTATAGCAGTTTACCTGTTCAACATTAGTTTCCAGATAATCTGATACTAAAACATTTAACAGATGATAATAAATAAGTATCTCTTTTCCTGCAAATCAGGACTGTGGACTCCTTAGGGCTCATGCGATACTTCTGAAGCGTCTGCAAAAGGTAATTAAGAAACGTAAGTCTATTGTCATTCAACTTCTATTTGCTGCATAAGAACCATGGCAGATCTATTGGAAAATGCTTAAGACTCTTCAAATTGATATAAGGTGAGAATTGCTACTACAAAACCATTTTGCAGGGTTGTTTTTTTTTTTTCACTTCTGATGCCTTATGTTGTGCTGAAAGAGCAATCAAATAGTCAGTTTCATACTGTAATTATCAAGATCCAGCACAGTTGCTACAAGGTGTGAGTTACAAAGCCAAACAACTTTTAATTGGGAATAGAAGTTTTATAAAGCATGAGAATGCTTCTGTTAACATTGGCTATACTGTTAATATAAGATCTTTTCAAATAAACTACTGAGTTTCTGAAGGGTTTGCTGTCTCCTGAACACTGCAGATTATCAGAACTACATTGTGTTATTCATATCAATGTAAGTATACAACTGTAGTCATCTTTGTACTCTCAGTTAATCCCACTGAAATCAATAAAACAAATCATGTTAGGTGGAATTCATCTCTGTGCAGATAGACAATGCAAGTCGTCCACCATAAGACAAAATATGATTTAAAGACTGTGGATTCGATCTTTCAGTATACAGGGGTCAGAATCTCCAGCCTGTGGGTTAGACTGTGATGTTACAATAGGATATATCTCTTCTTCATATGATTTTTCTCTACTACCGTCCTAGATTCTGGACTGTTCTGTAAATTCCCTGTATTGACACCTTGCTAGCAGCATTGGCATTTTTCTTCCAGTTACTGTCTTGTTAGAGCTTGAGATGCTGTTGGAATTAGATGGTAGGTTCTACCATCTAATGGTAGATCTAGGTAGATCTAGATGGTAGATCTAGGTGAGAGAAAATAAAGGTCTAAAAGTAGCAGAGCTGCTCATTCCTCTCATGTATGCTCTATGTACCTCTTTCCTCTGAGGAAGTGCTTTCTTTTCATGGAAGTTGCACAGGGAGAGTTTTTTTCATGTTCAGGTGAAGTTTTTTGGGTAGTGACAAAGCAAGGGAGAGACAAACACCCCATAGACAATGTATTTCCTAGGACTAATGAAGACAAAGCTTAAAGTTCCTTTTCTGTCAAATTTCATTCCCGTATTAATATCTTGTTTATATGAAGTGAATGGACTCTTGGAGGAAAAAAAAAAAAGACTGGTTTCCTACCTTAGTGCTGCAAAGGCTCACTCCAGAAGTAAAAACACAGGTTCTTCGAAATTAACAGAGGTGAATGTCAATTTCCCGCATAACTCAAACTTTGTAACTACCAGACCACTTGCTTAGGGGAGGAGAGGGATCTCTCTCTGATCAAGTGGAACAGATCAAATCTGAAATCCTTAAACTTCAGTGAAAAATGTATATTCTTATTGTATAGACATCCCTTTCCAAGAATCAATGAGCTTTTTCAACAGATATTTTCACTAAAAACCACTACTATAGATCTGAACTGAAATGAGTTATAGTAATATACAAACAAATACTGGGAGAAAAGTGGACTTTTGATTGGCAAGCAGTTATCTGAAGTCATTATTCACTACTTACAGCTAAAGGAGATTATCTTTAATATACTTCAGTAATTATACACAGAAATAAAATAGTGGTCAGATTCTGCACAGAGTTCTAAGTGGTTTGAAAACTGGTTTTAACTCTCAAGATTGCTTGAAAACTGTATTTATAGGTATGAAAGAAAAAGAGAGAGGATTCACTTTATTAACAGTGTATATGGGATACCGTTACTTTTTTGATTTACTTTTTCCTTAAGTAATAAATATAGATGCACTCAGCAAAAGGGTTTAAATAAGAATTGCAGGGTTATGTTATGCCAGCAGTGCCTAGTGTACAGTTCATCAAAAAGCAGAAGGTAATATAAATTGTTTCTGACATTATGGGACTATAATAACCCTACACTTCCACCACCGCCTAGCTCTTAGAAGAACTAGTAATATGGATCCTTAAGATACCACAAACTCAAGAAAAATGAAGACGTTTGTACATGCTGTTTCCACATTTGTCTTAGTTGTGCAATTGTAGTATATATAGGTTATTACTGTAACAATCCATGCTCAAGTCTGATAAAAGTTGATGCAGGAATTTGCTACCTAAAGTTGAATGTCTCCAATAATGGAGTAATGACTTATTTGTCAACAAGTTTCCTAATTGAGCCTGTTCCTATACAAATCTTGATCACCCTTCCATGTGCTAGAACATATTCCTATGTGCCAGACAGTATTATTCTGCCAGGGTGTAATGGATAAAATCCTAGCTCCGACGACAGAGGAAACAAACCTACCACACATTTCTGTTGTTCCAGGATTTCACCTGTTGACTGTTCTTAGCAAAAAATTAATCACAACAAATCAATGATTCACCCAGTCTCCTATACTGTCTCTGCAAAAACTTTCAGAGAAGGTTAAACATACGATGAACTCCCATCATGCACAGGAAGACCAGGTCTTCCTTGAGGCATCTAGCAGCTACTTTCTGCCATGAATTGTGGATATTAATCCCAATAGCTTTTTCATCTAACAGATTTACTCTGCTAATTCATATAAATTTTTAAGGTTTTAAAAGCAATTATTTTTGCCAAGAATAATGTGTAGAAGGCAGCTTTATAGATTAGCTATAAACTGCATAGCAGAGTATTTCTGTTAAACTCTCTCTCCTCTGCTGCTTTTTAATTTAATTTTATGTCTCTGTTACTGTTTGGTAATGAAAGGTAAACAGGAGAGCTTCAACAGTTTGTTCTATGCCCACTCATAATTTAATCAATTTTAACTAGATGTCCTTTGACCTGTTCTCTGAAATATATGCAACTATAATGTCTAAATTCATTCTCCCTCTTTTGACACTGTACTTTCCCTTTGCTGCTATCTGTAGTTTCATCTTCTCCTTGAATCCCTTTTTGTCTTTGCTTCTCTCTCTGCCTATCACTTTATTTGTAAACTGTCAATTGCAGAATTAATCAGTTTAGCTAATCAAAATGCTGAGATTAACATAAAGTTTGGTTAATTGTATCTCCTGTTTTTATGAAGAAATAACCGGTTAAAATAATTTTTTTAAGGCTGTAAAACACAATTGGTAATACATTTATTGGCAATTATAATCTAGTTAGGTTGGTAGTGGGAGAAGCACAATGATTTCTGGAAACTCACTGCCTGAACTTCTCTCTTGCAATTATAAATTGGGAATTACAAAAGTGCTAAAATCAGCTTAGTGCAGTTAGGGTGAAGTTTGAGCCAGAGAATCCTTGTGTAGATTTTGCCATAACTTTATGCTAAAACCATGGATTTAGCCTGGTAACATCAGAAAGCTCGGTGAGAACGCTGTGTCCCAAATTCTCTAGCATTTTTCTAATCCAGTATTAGACACCACGATGAGAACACATTAGCTAATTATAAATCATTACCTCCTCCTGGCTCAGGTAGATAGTACTCAGAATCCCCTAGTGCCCCAGGCCACTGTAAACCATCTGAACATGAAGCTCTGATTATCCTGCAAAATCTTGGTTGTGTTTAGTTAGGAAAGGTTTGGGAAAGCATCTGGTATGACCTTGGTTACCATGGAACTCATCAACTTGAGTCACTTAACTTACAAGTATGTAAACTATTTGTAAGGCATTAATATTCACATAAAGCCAACTAATATCATACTATTTTGTCCTAGGATGGATTTGGTTCACTGTAAGAAAGAAACAGGGATGTAGTCTCTTTGGGATTCTTCAAAATCTGTATAGGATTGTTGCTGTACCATTTGTATCTAAAAATATTACCATGAGATGCATAACAAAAAAACAGTGTGTTTTGAAAATGTTAATAATAATGTGAATGTTAGGGGCTTCGGGAGGAGAAATGTGATAATGAAAATTTATTTGCCTCTTAGCACAGATTCATTTTAGATTATAACGAGACTCTCAATTTTGAGATGAGACTGTGAAGTACCATTTTATTTGGGATCAGGTACTCATCCTACTGGCTGTGAAAATGAGATTCTGCCATATGCCACCTTCATTACTGGTTATTTAATTTCTTCTCATATGTCCTAACATTTATAATGTTAAACATAATTTCTTTCATATTTTTTCAGTACATCATAATCAGGCATGTCAAGTGGGGTCAGGCTGGAATACACAGCTGGAGGAACAGGAAGAAGAAATTTGTGAGAGCAAGTGCACAGGAAGAAAGCAGGGCTGCTATGAAAGGACACAAAAGAGGACTTGGAGACTGTGTGAAGAATGTGTTAGAAATGGACTGGAGGTAAGTAGAGTGGGGAAAGAGGCATCGTTTGCAACCAAAAAGACAACTTATTAGCCTATAGGAACATGTGTTTCACAAGTATATTGAAAGTCTAAGTTTCATGTAGCTGTCTGTAACTTTCAGGTCTGCTATTTTTATCAAAGGACATTTGAGAGAAGAGTGCTCTACAGTAAAGACCAGCTGTTGCTTGTGGTCTTAATTCTGGTCTGAAACTTCCTGCCTAGGTGAGCTGGGTCAGTTGCTTTCCCTGATTCTTACATCTGTAAGAGAAGAATACAATCCTGCTTCATAGGCATGTCTACAGGAATTCATAAATAATATTTGTAGAGTGCTTTGGGCTAGAAGAGTGCTACCGATATAAAGATATTCTCCACATATCTCTACAGAAAAACATTTCTTTATTTAAGGAGATAAAGTGTCAACTGCCATCTGAGCCTAAAGCAGGAACATTCCCAGCCACCCTACAGCCTGATCTCTACCCTGCCTGAACTGGAATAGATTCCATCTTCTGGGAATGATTCTCCTAAAGGAGCACGCATATAGCAACCAATGCATGCACCTAGGAGTAAGCAGGAGTCACACGTGTGCGTAAAGTCATACATGTGCTTAACAGCTCTTGCTGTGTGGATGTGATGCCCTGTTATTCATCTGTGCCTTTGGCATCCTTCAAGAGTAGTGGTTTGAAACTGCATGTGTGCAGTCATCTGCTAGTCTCACATGAGTACTTACTTACATGAAGCTACAGCCAGTATCACTGGCTAATTATACTGCAAATGCAAAGCCAAGTGCTTCTGATATTATCCCTAACTCAACTGTACATAGACCAAAAAAAACCTACCAGCCTGAGATTAACGAGGGAGAAAAAAAAAATCAGAGGCAGACCAAGGGAAAGTGGTCTGCTGAAATCAGAGGAAAAGAAAACATCAAGTGTAAAACGATCTTCCCTGGGCCTAGGAGATGGACTGGGTGACCTAGTATCTCTTTTCTGTCTCCATTTTGTACAGTTCCATGAGCCTCAAAGCAGCAAGAAGAGAAAAGAGCTTCAGGCTCCATACAGTGAGATGTCAAGGAGAGGGGTGCAAGATCAACACGCCACAGAACCAAGTTTCCAGCAAAAGCACAGTGTCTCCGTACGTGTCCACAGGCCAGGGGCGTAACAAGATTGATGCTCAGCCAAGAGGTGGGTACCAAGAGGTACATGGGGTGCCTGACACCCGTCTGCCTGCTCCCTGTGGAGATCTAGCATCTCTGCTACTCCGGGTCTGTTATTTTCCACAGCATAAGGGGCAACGGAGAGACTTTGCTGGATTTCTCTCTTTTAGAGGACGTTTGGAAGGATCTAATATTCCCTTGTGCGGGATAAACTCGTCCTGACGTCCCTTCCCGCTGCCTTGTGCCATCCCCGGCCCTGTCCCTGCCCTGCCACCTCCCTCTCCCCTCAGGCGGGCCCTCGCCCTCAGCCCCGGCCTCCCCGGCGGCACCGGGCCCTCACGGCGCCCTCTGCCCCTGGTCCCTGCCGCTCCTCAGCCGCCCGCCATGCCGGCCCAGGACCCCGGCCGCATCCCCTCACCCTCCCCGCGGCTCTGCGTCGCCTCCCCCTTCCCTCCGCTCTCCTCCTCCCCTCAGGCAGCCGCACGCACCGCACTCTCCCTCACTCTCACACACACGCACACACACACACGCACACCCACCCAGGCGATGCAGCTTTAAAGGGACCAGACGCAGCCCCTGAGGCCGCTCAGCTGCCGCCGCCCGTAAGCCCCTCAACGGGGGCCGGGGGAGGCCGAGCGGCTGCGAGCCCGCCCCCCGCCAAGTTTGATCGATCTCCCCCTCCCGGCCCGGGCGGAGCGCCTCGGCGGCTCCGCTCCCCACCATCTTTGGGGGAAGTCCCATGCGCTGGGGGGGGGGGAGGGGGGGGGGGCACTGATGGAGACAAGGTGGGGAGAGAAAGGCAAACCTCGCAGCCAATGAGCCCTGCCAGGCTGGGGTGAAGACAAGAGGAGAGAGATCTGAGGGGAAAAAAATAATAAAAAGAAAAAGAAGAAAGGAGGGGATCGTCCTCCCCGCTACCTCCGCCAGCATCAGCACCACCGTTGGCTGCTCCGAGGCTCCCTTCGCGCCCATGCCCGAGCCGCTCGCTTCGTGCTAGGGGCTGAAGCGCAGGGGCTGAAGAAAATGGGGCAGAGCGCGCCCCGGACTCTGCTGCTGCTGCTGCTGCTGCTGGCGGGGCTGCTGGGGGAGGCTCGGGGAGGATTCCCCAACACCATCAGCATCGGTAAGCGGCACCCAGTTACGCCGGGGGGCGGCGAGGAGAAGCCATCAGCAGCCGGCCGGGGAAAAGGGGCGAGAGCGGCCGCGGCTGCTCGCGGGGCCAGCCCGGCTCCGGCCCCTTCCCGCACCGGCAGGGAGATGCGGGAGCGGTGCCCGGGCTGATGGGGCGGCTGCTGTTCACCCCGGGACCGACGGGAGGCTGCGGTCCGTCTCCGTGCGGGACCGCAGAGCGGTTTAAGGAGCGGCGGCGTGAAGCGCAGCGCTGTGCCCTCAACCTGTGGCCGAGGGAGCCGTCAGGCTGCTGGCGTGCAAGTGAAAAACTTGGGGTTTTGTGCCTTTTTTTTTTTCCCCTTCATCGCCTGTCACACCGCGAGCCCGGCGCCCCGCTGCTCAGGCCGGGGTCTTTCAGCCCCCCAGGGGTAGAGGCTGGGGCTCGGGGGTGCCGGCGGCCACCTGCAGCCCCCCCAGGGCTCAGGGGGCTACGGGGGGCTTCACCAGCCAAACTTCAGGGTTGGCATTTCGTGCGTGTGCTCTGCCCAAATGATGATCTCACACCTAGGCTGCTGGTATGCAAATGTAACTTACTACCGCTGCTTTTGCTAACAATTCATTCTGAAATACCTTCTATCCCCTCTCCCGTTTTTCTCTCTCATCCTAGGTGGACTTTTCATGAGGAACACTGTTCAGGAGCACAGTGCGTTTCGATTTGCAGTGCAGTTATACAACACGAACCAAAACACCACAGAAAAGCCCTTCCATTTGAACTATCATGTAGATCACTTGGACTCTTCCAACAGTTTTTCAGTGACAAATGCTTGTAAGTAAATACATGCTTTTAAAAAATATATTTCTTTGTTATCTGTCTTTACATTCGATTTCTCCCTGGCAGCCTTGTGTACTTGTTCATAGGATACAGTGCAACAAATGTGTGTACTGACATGAGGCTTAGTGGATTTGCGGCATAATGTGGTTGAATAATACCTTGGGGAAAGTTCTCTCACCACTTTTTCCAATCCTTTTAGTTTTGTTTTCCAGAAAAACAGCCGTGTTGTTTATATAGCAGCACTGTGTAGCCATGATCAGTTATTTGCCACTGAAGTAACATCCCTTTTCTGTTAAGGCTACAGCCTAGCCATGTGAAGCAGCATAATTTGCAAATAATACTATGTAGGAGTAAATCAGAAACAGCTGTTCACAAGTGACCTTCAGGGGACAGAACTACAGGGTCTTCCTTACCTCCTCTGCCCTGAAATACCGCCTTGTTTTCTTACAGTGAAAGTCCTGTTAAAAACTGAAGAGTCTGTCAACTGATGAATACCATTAGAGCTGAGGGGAGAGAAAATGGAATCAGAATGCTCAGCATTATGAGAAATAGCTCTGCACAAGCAGTTCATATGCATAATTTGAGCCTTTATTAACAAAAGAAGCAAAATAGAGCTTTGAGTAGTATTATCATGGTGTTAAAATGCGAAATCCCTTTCTGAAAGACCAGTGCGTGTTCTGCATTTAAAAAAGCATTCCTTTACCAATAGTGGCTCCTGAATATTTCTTTTACTGACATGTCCATATTCAGTTTTATGCAGCTGTTATCGTAAACCTTTGAAAATGAATGGAGTCCTCTTGCAAGGTAGTTGCATGCACTTTGCAGTATACAGAAATATGTCTGTACATGATCTAAAGAACCCCTGAATGCAATGTACTAACTTTGTGGTATGAACAAGATTCCTCTTCATATATTCACAGTATAAAATTTTCAAAGAGGAAGCATTGTACTAAAATACCAGAGTATTGGTGAGCTGAGAACTACTGTGTCCTGTTTTAAAACGATTTCATGTTTTGAATATATTCTTTCAGTTTTGTTTGTTAGACAGCTGTTATTACCCTCCCCTGAGCTACATAATAGGAAGGCTAGAGGAGTAGATATTTGATTCTTCCTTGGATTTCAGGTATTTTCTGAGAAATGTGGTGGTTAGAAAATATATAATAAGGAACTACTTGGACAAATTTGGGGTTCATATTCAAACATATCCCCCAAGTGACTGCTTCTTGTTAGTGTAGCGTTACACTTTTTAAAGGGCTTTGAAGTAGGACCTTTGAAAGTTGGGGGGGGTGGGCTATAATTATATCCAATTAAAATATTTTGTAAAGTGGGGGAAAAAAAGGGTAAATAAGCGTGTCTGTACTTTGCATCTTATTTTACTAATCCTATCCTGCCTCAACAGCTCTTACAACAAATATCTGACTATTAATCCTTAATCAGTGTAATCCCTTCAAGAGGGCTGTATCTCAAATGTAGTTTCCTAAATATCAATTATATGGATTTAAACTAAATACATTAAACTGCTTGGGTGATTAATTATTAATTGTTTTTTTAAAAGTTCTACCAGCACTTCTTCACAGATCCCACCAAGACCAGTGAACCACACGTTCATTCAGAGGCAATCAATGTATTATTTAGTCAGTGTGCTTCTCATCTTCTGGTATCTAATGATTTTTGTCATTGCTTAGTGAAAGCTGTGGTGATTTTAGCAGGATGAGCTGCTGTTCTGTAGAATAGGGCTGCGTATTTCAACACACATTACCAGAGTAGTAAAATTTGGAAAACTTAAATCTCTGGAGAAACCGTAGATCAGAGAATACCAACCTACAGTAACCTATTTAAAAATAGAAGATGTGAAAAAAGAAACAGGAGAAAGAAAATGAAAAGGTGACCTTGTCCATAGCTACATCAAACATCTGGTAATACTGTTGACAGAAAAATAATACAGTGAGTCCAAGTCACTAGCTAGATAGGTCTAAGTAGCTCAAACTAAAAAAAAAAAAAAAAAAAAAAAAAAAAAGCTGCTCTTTTCAGATTTGCAAGCAATTGTCTTTGAAAGTCAGAATGCTTGTGCATATCAGTGCATCAGGATGAACTAATAAGCTCCTCACACTGCATGGCTAACATGTAAAACATTCTGGCCCAAATACCCTTAGTCCCATCCTCGCTTCCTAGTGGAGTGGCAGCTAATTTCAGGGTGCTGCCATGAAGGAATTCTTTCCACAACATTTTTACTTCTCTTGAAGATAAGCATAAATTGTCTCCGGTGCTGTCACACAACCTTTTGATCAATATTTGCAATTGGCAGGGATCCATATGAGAGAAAGCTGCAGTGACTGTGACTGCCTTCACCGGAGAGAAAGACTGTGACTGACTTTGTGGTGGGATATATAACGGAACCAAAGGGAAATCAGAGAAAGTAGCATGTGTAGGTTGAGCCTAGTGCCTGTACTGGTCTGTATCCATAAATTAATAATTTTCATTCTCCTTTGCTCTGAATTATGTGATAGTGGCTGTTGTAAGTGTTCATGTGTGTAGGAATTGAGGGGGGCTCCGCTCAGAAAGGACTTAGCTTCTTCCTGTACATTGCACATCCTACTTGCTGCAATCTGGTGCATTCCAGAGGCAGGAAAAAATATCTCTTCTGAAGTATCCTCATGAGCCAGAGATAAAAAGCCCACCTCTAGTAGGCTTGATTTGGCAATATCCCAACATGAGAACAAAGTTGTTGAGAAGCAAAAGAAAATTCCTGCCCTAAGCCCCTCCTTCTCATTCCTTTTTCAGTTAAATGATGCATAATCTGATTCATGTACATGCATTCCCTGCTTCACTGCTAGCACTGAGCCTCTGTCTGTATATTTAATTTACACACATGCATACGGTATTCATCCACTCTGTGTTTATCTACCCATCTATTTATTTAGCTGTATGATATCTTCACAGAGAACAAATGCAAGCACAGAGGAAGATTCCAGTGTATTTAAAGGTGAATTAAAGTTTATCAGTTGGCTTTGGCAGGATTTATTATATCTCTTAAAATAGGAAGCTTTTTGCCATCAGAAAAAAAAAGAAGAAAAAAAAAAACGGAAAGGAAGAAAGTTAAATTGAGCTGTGAATGTATAAAATGAAGTAAAATATGGATATTTTATCTTTTCTTCAAAAATTCTCACATAGAAAGTGAGCTGCCTTTTAAAAAAAAAATAATGGGAATATAGCAACTAAAATGTGTAAATCCATTGCTAGAAACATCTTTCACATTTTTATTGTAATCTCTGATGAAGGATGTTAGTATTAATGTTGAATTATGCGTACAGTTCTGTAGATCATATTCCCTAGAAATAACCCGCGTATGTCTTTCTGCTCTGCACTTGTAGTGCACTATACTAACACTGCTCTAGCCTCTGCAGTGTCAGCTCATTAGCACACAGATCTCATATTCCCTCTCTGCACTGTCATTGCAAAAAATTGCTGTTGTACACCTTTACAGCCAACAAATGTGTTCATGCATTACGTACAATTTTCAAGAAATATTTAGAAAAGCAAAGTCAACGTTATACATAGTCCCCACGGAATTTCTCAAATGAAAGCATTAGTTTTAATAAAAATCTGTTGATCATGTAATGATAGTGATGGGATGTGTACAGGAGAAAGGGAGTTTGATTGCAGAATCTAATTAATCTACAGATTCCCACTCTCAGCTAAACCTAGCCTACTGACTACAAATTCTTGTTCCATTATTTTTTTCTAAGTAATTTCTCATATATCTTTTGAACCTGGAAGGCTCTTTTTATATTTTACCAAATTTTGGTATAATGTTTTTTCCCTAGGCACTCATTCTTGAAGAAAAGAAAAGAAAAAAAAAAAAAAAAAGGAAAATGTAATTACATGCTTACTTTAAGTTGCTAAAATCCTTTAACAGATCGTATGGGAGTCAAATTTCTGACTTTCTTTGAAAATCTTTCTTTAGCATCCTGCAGTCCTTTATTTAATGTTGAAAATTCAGGAAGATTTTAATTGAAGAAAGGCCCGTTTGTTATTGTGAGAATGTTACAGAAAATGATACCACAGGGCTAGTAGCAGACAATTTTTTCAGTTTAACTGTATTTATTCCTTTTCCCAAAGCACAATTTCGTATATATATAAATATATATATATATATATATGCTCACATGCATACTCACACATGTGCATGCATGCATACACACAGTATTTCCTTAGGTGCTGCTCACCATTTCTTCTTGCCGGTGGGCAGACAATTTGCTTCACTTGCATCTGTGTACTCTTTGGCCAGCTGGCAAAGGATGCTGATGCTGAAAGTGGTCAGTTCCCTTCTGCCAAGAGCATAAGCGTGTCTCTGACAGTCTTGCCAAGTTTGGGCCATGTACCGGTGGTTTTGCTCAAGTAGAAACTGCAGGGTAGGTGCCCAACTCTCCCAGTACAGATTGCACTGTGGTTTCTCCCAGTATTCCATAGTAAAACACCTAGAAATGTGCTTTCCACACTGTTCCGTTACTTACAGATCCCCCAAAATGCCTTCTATGCTGTGGAATTTGTTAAATACGGTATGTTACTGCTGTATGCCAAAGCAAATTAGCTGGCTTTAGCTTAGGAGTCAAAGCTTTTGCAACATTGGGATAGATGAAAAGGTGAAGAAGAGCGTTCCAACTAAAGTTTGTGTCCAGTTCATGGCAGAGCAGGTGATTTGTCATTAGAGCAAATGTTATCTCAGTGTTTAGCGGAAGGAACCATATTGTTTCAAATTAGTTTTTCTTATATCTTAATTTTAAAAAAAGTTGGCTTCCCTTTCTCTTCTCCTCCACTACATACAAAAGCATTTACATGTTGTTTAGCTGTTAGGATTAAATTTAACTCGCGCCGTAGAGAAAGTAGAAAATCTCATATGAATGGACACTTTCTTGAAGAAGCTCTGTGAATTCACCACATGGATGAAGAGTAAAGCATGATGAAGAGACCCATTTACTTGTTCAATTTCAGAAAGATTTTGTGCAGATGTGGAGATCAATTTGTTCACTTTTCCTATATAGCATTGGGTTTGGATGACCCATGAGACTATTGGCATGGGTTGGAGAGCTACTGATTAACTCCAAATCCCACTAAAGTGTGCGACAGCTATAGTTTATCTCTAAGAGGAAATGGAGATGCCACGATAGGAAGCAAGCATGTGTCAGCAGCTTTTAACAACAACAGAAAAGCACAGTTTTGTTGAAGGCTGACTTGGGAGCTTGTCCAAAAGCCACAGAAAATAGTGGGTTTCTTTCCTCTGGGCTCACTGTGCTCAGTGTCTGGGAGGTGGGAGGCCATCCCACTGCAAGTGTAGGATTGTTATGCAGGAAGGTGTGAAACAAGGCAACTGATGTATCTTTAGAGATTTTTTATTGTCACGATCCAGCAATTCAACATTTTTTCCATTTAAAGTACATATTTTGTCATTACCCATTCTGCAGTGCTAATTTTGACTTGGTTAGGCATCCTTAAAATGTTATTAGAGTATGTTATTTTTAAAGCAGCGACAGTTTTGTTTCATAGTTCAGTTTCAAATCAAGACAAACAATGTCATTGAAAACTCATGTTCATTTATTGCGAAGAAGATGTTTATGTTGATTTTGTATTTGGCATTTAAGATTCATCCTAGAGTCAGTGGTTCCTGTGCTGCTGTAAAGTACACAACACTGGATGGCCGAGGCCTCTGTTGTGAGAGAGCTTGTCAGTATGTAATAGCTCCATACCTATTGTCATAAAGCTTACATTTGCTATACAGGGGCTTGTACCTCCACTAGAACAATGTAACCATCCAAAAATAGAAATAGAAAAAAGATTGATCCACACCAAACCAGTTTCTTTGAAACTCTGTGGTGATTGCTGCAATGAAGCAATTTCCAGATTTCATCCATTCTTCTAAATGTGTGTTGTTTCCTATCAGAGTCATTTCCTTTAGTTATATTACCAGCTTTGTATTACTGTTTATCTTCAGAATATCAGATGCCTTAGAAACCTCAAAGTTGGAATAATCTTGGAATTTTTCATGTGCAGTCCTACCATGAGGACTCCAAAGTAGGCAGCTCCTGTTCAGTTGTTCATAGGCATTGCAGTGGAGGTTGGTAACTATCACACGGCTTCACAGTCCATACTCTGGCCTTTCTCCATTTCAGGGAGTTTGGAGATAGCTCTGTAGCACCACGTGTGTGTATTGGATATCATTTATCACACATATCTATATGTGAAACATTCAAACACTGTGTGCATTTTTAGTTGACAGCACCAAGATGTAATCATTAGGGGTAAAAATATCATATGTACACAGCGCAAGAGAGAAACAGGCAGGAAGGTTTCTGTGTAAAGAAGAGTAAATGTAGGAAGGAGTTATATCAATGAATCTACCTAGCAGCCATTCATGCATATCCCTGTTGTGGAGTCCAAGGCATTGGATGTGCTTTAATAACTTATTAACTGCTTCTAAATTAGCGAATGGCAGCGTGCAGCCCTCCGCACACACAGTGCAGGAGGCATGGAGGCCCTTATGCATGAGGATCAACCTGCAGTGGCACTGTGTTGCGGATAAGTTGCCCAGGCACTTCTAAAAAAGGTGAATCGCTCTCCTAGAATTGGATAATAGCCCAGGTGAACACCCTTCTGCTGGAATGGAGTGACCTAGCTGATCACATAAGTGCAATTGTTTTGCTAGACTATGTTGGTGCTTCGGATGTGCTGAAAGTTGGTTTTATTTATTTATTTTCAAACTGAATTTATAACACGCTCACTTGTACATTACGTGATTGCATTTGGATGCTTGGTCCAGCCCATGTATTGGGCTTGCATCTGATGGAGTTTAGTCAAATGTGATGTTTGAAATTCTCATCAGGAATTAAAAAAAAAAAAAAAAAAAAAAGCAGGGCTGCACAATGACATCACTGTCTTTTATCCCTTTGAATGCAAGAACTGGGCTGCATGATAACTCCCTTGTCTTTAATCTATTTTCATACAAGAACTGTCTTTAAAATGTTATGCAGGTATCTGGGAAATGTATATCCACTGTCTGACAGTGTATATTCCACATATGCTTGCTTTATTAAAATGTTATGCAGGTATCTGGGAAATGTATATCCACTGTCTGACAGTGTATATTCCACATATGCTTGCTTTATTTTCATTCCTCTTTCTCCTGGACTGATGTGTGCGTACTGATTTCACCAGTTTTGTCATCTGCACACATCATGCATTTTGGGCCCAGGCCATGCAGTTAGGGGGCGGATCTTCAGAAATTTTGGGGTATCTGATGGCTCCTAGCGTGATTTGGAGTAAGTCCATTTGCTACTTCTGGTAGCAAAATTTTGGTATTTCTTGTACAGGAGTAATACAATTTACCTGTACGAGACAGAGACTGTGGGGCTGTTTGGAGTTAAAAACTTGGAAAGCCTTGGCTAAGTTGCCATTTAATTGATCACTTCTTCTACTCCTAGCCCTTCCTAAAATATATATATGTATATTTATATAGACTCTTCATGCTTCTAGAAAGAAAAAAAAAAAAAAAAAGAAATCAGCGCTTAACTAATTTGCTGTCCTTGCCAGAAGACATGTTCCCACCGAGGGACCTAGGAGAACATGTGTCAGCACTGTACAGCAAGCCAATCTATCACTTTACAAAGGAGAATTCTTCAGCTCTTCACCTGAAATAAGCAAAGCAGTTGGAAAGAAATCAAGTTTTAATACTGGAAAAGTTCTTTGCCTCCTACACATGCTGGATCTTTGTTATAAGTATGGTCCACACTTCTACAGCACAGCATGTGCCTGATTCTTGCCAGTCTGACCCACGCTCAGATTTGAGCTGGGTAGGTTTACTGGAAGTGGCGTTGCCTGTTGATTTCTGTGGGGTTTGTAGAATGTGTTGTAATCGAAATCTCACAGCTGCTAGCTTTTCCAGTAAGTGTGAACAGTGCATTTCAGGGGGTGTTGCTCCCGTGATTTCTTTGTGTGCTTTCTGTATCAGAGATCTGAGTCCAAGAGAGATGCTGCAGCTCCCTTAGTGAACACACCTTGTGAATCATGGGGTTGCTGCATTGTGGCACAGATCCAGATTGGTCTTTGCACCCTGATGTGTATGTTAAATTCCTTAATACTCTTTTGCTGTTTTGTTGTTGTTTGGCAGGGCCATAGGTGCAGGGAGAGAGATGGCTTGGGGAAAAACGGAAATTGATTTTTTTTTTTTGAGTGATGAACTTTCCCTAGCCTCTCTACATGAGAACATGGTAAAATACTGATTTTTATCAGTTGTAGGAGTTTTGTCTTCCTAGGCTTTACCACTTACGTCACCAAGTTTGGATTGTAATGAAGTCTGATGGTCAGAAAGCTCAAGTTCATAAGCATTCTTTTGTCCTAGTAGTTGGATGAGAGCTAATTAGTGTCCATTGATCTGTAAAGGACTGACCCAGGGTCTAACCCTGCATTGAATCTAAACTGGTCAGGGGATTTAAAGTTGTCTTGCAAGTCTAATGTACTCAACCATTGTTCTCCAAAGAGTTTGTTTAGTGGTCTGGTGACACCTCCAGGGTGGCTTCTCTTCAATTCTGGAGTATGTCAAAAGGAGTTGGACCTGAGGAAACACTAAATCACAGAATCACAGAATCATCTAGGTTGGAAGAGACCTCCAAGATCACCGAGTCCAACCTCTGACCTAACACTAACAAGTCCTCCACTAAACCATATCACTAAGCTCTAAATCTAAACATCTTTTAAAGACCTCCAGGGGTGGTGACTCAACCACTTCCCTGGGCAGCCCATTCCAATGCCTAACAACCCTTTCGGTAAAGAAGTTCTTCCTAATATCCAACCTAAAGCTCCCCTGGCACAACTTTAGCCCATTCCCCCTCGTCCTGTCACCAGGCACATGGGAGAACAGACCAACCCCCACCTCGCTACAGCCTCCTTTAATGGCCAAGCAGTCAGCATATCTGCTGTCTTACTTCTGATTTTCCTTTTAAAGCATTGCTTTTTGTGCTTATTTTCTTATAACTTCTTCATGAGTAAAAAACAATGCTAAAGAGAAAAATTGTGCATGATCGTCCCATGCCAGCAGATCCCGTCTCTCTTCTATGGTAGCCATGGCAGCAGAGCGAAGTGCTGTGTCAGCATGACCGAAGGCAGTTTCCACCTGCTTGCCTCGAGCACCTCAGACAGCTCAGGCCATGTTGCTCCATAGCGCCGTTCTCTCACTGCACTGCTGGGTGTCCCCAAATGGATTGTATGTCCCAGGGCATCGCACTGCATGATTTCAGAACCGCGTATGATCAGGAGTGGTGGCAGCTGTGTCACCTGCAGGCCTTTCATTTCAGATGTAGTTGCAAAAAGGTTTTGACGACTAGTTTGGGATCAGCCAGAAAATTGGAGAATTGAAAGCTTTTTAAATAGTTTTGGACTTCAAAAATTTGATTCAGTTTCAGCTAAAGCCAAATGTTGTGTTTTGAAAATGTTGATTTCTGGGTTTTGTACTTTTTCCTGACAGAAACAATTTGGTGAAGCCTATATCAGTTAGCATAATGTTTCTGCAGACAAGAATCTGCCTTTTTCAGTGTAAGAGCACCTGTTCTGTCCAATTTTTCTGAAGACATATAGATGATGGATGTGAAAAGTGTGTGTGTGTGTGTGTGTGTGTTTTGGAAGAAGCTGTCTGCATTTTTCAGGGTATGTAGTTCAAGCTGCGTGTGATGGATTTTATGGATAGACAATTTTTGTCAGTTCAAGTATGTATAGCATGTCTTTCCACACCATCTACAGGCAACTTACTTTATTACCTGGAGAGGCAGTGAGATAAGCCCAAAATTGATCAAAATGAGGCCAGTTAAACCTCCTGAAGTTTTCTGCTGTTGTAGTTTAGCACTTCAGGTGCAGAAGTTACCTTGTTTAAAGCACAAATCGGTATAGCTTTACTACATGCCGAGTGTTGTAAATGTAGCCATGTTTTCTATGATTACAACGTCTTGTTTCAAAAATGTGCCTTCATGTGCATCAGGTGTGCTTTGCTGCGGGTTGTTTTTTGTGCTATGTAACATAAAAAGAAATCACAAGCGGTGATACGTGGTTATATGTGTATCTGCAAGGACCACTGGGACTGAAATGTTTTGATGCTTCGTTGTTCTACCCTAACATGAAAAAAAAAAAAAAAAACATTTTTTGTATCCCATATAATAAGTATGGACAGTCACGATACATAATGAGGTCTTACTCTGATCAGATTTACACCAGGATGAATTGGAGTGGCTCTGTGGGAGTTTGAAGGAGAGAAGCCAGTAAGGGGTAAAAACAGAGTGCTCCTTCATGAGGTATTCCTGGCTCTAAGACACCGGGTAAGTGGGGGTGCGCGTCCCAGGAAAGCCCATGGATACTTCAAGGGAGACATGGAGCATCTTAATAAGTAGCACACCTCTCCCCCCGGACTGCCCAGGTTGTCCAGGCTCTTGACTTCAGCAGCCAGCTGAATATCCCCTTGTGTAGCATCGCACATATTTCCTCTTGGAACTTTGGGAAATTTAACAAAACATTCACGTTCAGCAGTAATAAGTGTCCCTTTATAAATGATGCTGGGTATCTCAGAAGTATCTGTAATAGACTGTGTAGAGCAGAATCTGCCAAGGAAAGATTTTGTTTTTCAATTGAAACAAAATAGAGTAAATCAAATAGTCTCCAGTGCAAAGTGCTGACCTTGCTTTTAGCAGGAGTCGCTTATACCATCTCCACTTCCAGATTTTTATTTTTCTTTTTTCTCTTTTTCCCACATATATGTATTTTTGTAGCTGTGAACCTTTCACTACTTTTCTGTCTATCTCTGCATCAGTTTATGGATTTTGCAATTCTCATATGAATAGAGGCTGGGTGACATTAAAGACTGTAGACTTCCCTGTGAAATTTAACTCATTGTGTCTCTTGCATGAATAATGATAGTTCTGATTGAAAAACACGGCACCTTTCTCTGAGTCGCTCTAGAGCTAATTCAAGAACAGGTCTCTGCAAAAGAGGGTCTTTTGGCTGAAGCATAAAGCTAACATTTCAACCTACTTTCATCTGTACAAACACCCCATTATTTTTCATGAGTGCTGCTAACCCATGCAGCCATGTCAGGTTCCAGCCTGGATCGCTATCAACATAAATCAGTTATTCTCTTGGAAGCTTTATTCAGATAAATTGTCTGCATTTCCTGTCTTAAATTCTTACTGTGTTGTTCTGCAGTGGGAGTCCCTCTTTCACATAAGATGCGTTTGGGTTGAAGCAATCTCTGCATGCACTGGCGGATGCAATTTGATATTAGTTTTTCCCTGCAGGTTTTTCTGAAAAGATTTTATACTTCCTTGATAATATCTGGAGATTCCCTGTGTTAATAAGAATTGCGTTGTTAATTGATTCCAGTGTCTGCTGCTCTGGAATACTCTGCCTTAATCAGGATCTTCACATGAATTTAAAAATGGCATCTTCCTGGACAAAATTGCAGGCAGGATTAATATAATTCTTCCTTTCGACCATGCGGTCTCTTAAAATGCTTATGTCAGCCCTGAGTAATTTTTGTGTGTGCTGGGCTGAATTCAACCTATTGCAGGGTTCTCTTTAAGGGGACTGAAATCTTCTTGGCAATAATGTAATCAATATTGATTATTAATTGTGTTTTCAAGAAGGTTGGGCAAAGCTGCTTGTAAAATATGAATCTATCACTTCAGTTTCCCAGAAATTCAGCCATGTAATTCAGTGTATGTGGAGTGCACTTGCAAAAAGTATCAGAAATCCCCAAAGGCAGGTGGTTTCCTTCTGCAAAATGGGTGTAGGAAGGGCAATAGCAGTTTAAGATGCTCCCATGCTGTCCTGCCTGTCTTGTTCCTGGATGATAGATACCATAGATGTATAAAGCATTGAGATCAAGCCTCCTGGATGACCAGGACCCTGTGACTTTGCTTGGTGTGGCAGGGAAGGGCCTGCAGTTCAGATGCTGCTGGCTGCTGCTCTGCCGAGCCTGCCAGCCAGAGGGTCAGTTAGTGCCGATTGCAGGAGCACGGCTCTCTTACAAAGGCCTGTGGCCACTTAGGGCTCTTCGTTTAAGCTCTCATTAAGGACTTTGGGCTAATAGTGGGGTACACTGCTGTCTGACCATTTACCTGAAACTGAGAGACTTTGTTTTACCAGTTTACCCAAACTGGGTTTTGTTGGTTTTGTGGCCAATTCCCACTTTGAATGCAGTCACAGAGGAGCGTAAAAGCATTGTGCTGTCTTGATTACAGTTCAAGTGTATAGAGTTATTGCCAACATAGAGAAAAATAGTAACTTTAAAATATTGCTGATCCGAGCAATAAAGATCTGCAGCTTGATAAATTCACCCATTCTTAAGAGCTGGCTCTTTCTCTATGAATGTCCCGCACACAGTTTTGCTTCAAAAATATTATCAAGGCTTTCATTTTAAACCAGCCATGGACTTCTGTCTGCAAAGGCAACTTGCATGGTACAGCTTGTCTCGCTTCACAGAGGCACCAACTGGGCTGTGAGCTTCCCCTTTGTCCACTCGAAAGTGTACTCTGTTACAGAAGAAGTTAATGCCATTAATCTTTTTGCTGTTGACCATGGCACTACAAACACACCACCAAAATGCTTTCTTGGTGTGGCTGGATGTGCCAGTCGTCCTTCACATCTTGTAGTGGCAATAAGCTTGTATATTGGTTAATGCTACAATTTAAAGATTGTTTTAATTGCCAGGTTATGAATATTTTGAGCAACAGACTTTAAGAGTGAGCAGGGTTGCAGGTATAGATGGAACAGTGTGACGTTTTAGCTTGGCCCAGCAGCAGTTTGGTTACCCAGACGGATGCTCCCTGCTCGTTAGTCTGTTCAAGGGGCCTGGGCACTTCTGCAAAGCTCATCTGAGGGAGTTTCTGTGAAGCTTTGCACTCTGCGAAGGAGCTGAGGTGAAGGAGGCTTTGGCTCCCATTCATGGTATCCACAAAAAAGAAATTGCTGCAGTCCGTGGTGTATCGAGCTCTCTGCAGTGATGTCTCATGGCAGCACAAACCCTGCCTGGAAGCAGATGAGTGCCAGCCTCTAGCTCCTTGGGAGAAGGATCATTCATCTGTTTCCCGTGAAGCACACACCAGGGATGTCATGGTTCCTACCAGCTGAAATAGGGAAGAAAGCCTAATCCTTCCCAGGGTTCAGAGATCATCCTGTGGGAGCAGGACACATTCTCAGAGCCGCAGACCATCTCGTGGATGGGAGAGCAGCGGTGTTGCTGCGGCAGCCCAGAGCCCCAGCCCAGCTGCGAGGCAGGGCGAGTCGCCTCACCTGCAGCAGCTGGATCCATCTTCGTGGGTTTGGAAGTCTTATTTGGGATCTGGACCTCACAGAGATGTGTTTTTTCCCTTTAGTCATCTGCCTTTGTTCCTTTTCCTCTCTTCTCTGTGCCTGCCTTGCTTTGAAAGACAGGAGCAGATAGAGCATAATTTAAAAAAAAAAAAAAAAAAGAGCTCTTTCACTTTCTGGAGACAGCGAACAGGCCTGCGAACGGCACCGTCTGTTCCCTGTCTGCCTGGGTTCACCTCGCACCCGTCAGCCTCAGCTTCAGTCTCGTTCCCATTGAGCTGTGAGGCTTATTTCGGTCTTAAAACCTCTTTGGAGAGTGGGCAGGTTTAACACTGAAGAAGTTAAAAATTCCCAAGTCACTTAGGTTTCCTCAGAGCTGACATCGGTTACCCTCAGGGTAGGCTTACTCAGGTCATTGGAGCTTCCTCTGAATCCCGTTTGACTTCGAGATGGTCATGAATCCTCGGGACCATGCGAGTTCCCTGCAGAGCTGGAACTGCTGCAGCACGGGGGGGTCCTGGTGCTTTCAGTGGAGCCTGTATGTAAATACAATAATTGTGTAAATGAATAAACAACAGGAAAATTCTTCAACGTTTCTTCAGTTTCTTGAAGCCTGCCATGCCTTTTGCTCTGATATGAGCCTTGTGTTGCTGCCAGTGATGAACCTCCTAAAACAAACAGCTGAGATTAGTGTTATTTATAGATAACCACAGAGATCATTCATTCATCTCAAGCTGTTTATTTTTGGGCAGCCCAGTGAAACTGATGAAATTGCCAGTTGTCTGAAATGCTTCTGCCAGTTGTTTGAATGAACAGTATTGATTATAGTTACGGGACTATTCATCTCGTACTGGCACGCATACAATACATGTATTATAAAAATGTTGTGTCTGTTGACAGCTGGGTTATGAAATGATACGCTGAATTATACATCCTTATACACAATGTATACATAGACTTTCCTTAGTCCTAATTCAAGAATATTAAAAGTAACTTAAAGGAGAAGAGAATGGAATAGCAGACTCTGAAGAATATTATAATGGCTTTGTTAGAAATGACCAGATAATAAATTTATGTTGAAATGAGCTGAAATGGTGAAACTGCAATGACTGCTAACTGGACTAAACAGTCCTCTGCTGTGGGGCCAGAGAAGTTGCTATTTTACTAACTGACTAAAGGATTTCTTAGAAGATGTGGACAAAAGAGACCATTTCAGTCTACTCTATTACCACATTTTTGGTTTAAATCTAAGAAAACCTTGAGCAAGCCCAGTTTGCAGTGCATATAGTAGTAGTCTTCTGGCTTCAGAGCAAGTACCTTCATCTTTGTTGTTTTTTATGTTAAAAAAAAAAAAAAGAGTGATGCAGTGATTGTCTATGTCCACACTTACCGTCCAAAGTTTTCCATCCTTCATTCTGTCGCTTAGCTAATGGTGTGTATCCCAGTTGCCTGGGTGCTCCATCACATCCTCCTTTTGCTGAAGGAGGGATTCACTGCTGAAGCTGAGCAAATGGCCCTTCCGTGCAGCTTCTGTCCCCTCCCTGGAACAATCTGTTGTTCTAACTCAGTGCTAAGCAAACCCCAAAAGTTGAAAGAAAAGTCCCTCCCTCATTTTATAGGATGTGGTCTTTCAATGATGCATTGCTCTGTATTTTCAATGATTCATCTTTAGAAAAACTATGGTCATTAAATAAAGATTAGATTTTAAGTACTTTAAAATATGTGCTTTAAAATTTCCATTGTCTTGCTTTGTAGTAATGAGTGATCAAAAACAGATTAAACTGCCCAGAGCATTTTTTGTTTATTTTACTAATGTTTGTTTGATTCTGTCTGAAATAATACCATCGCCTGTAGTTGTCCCAAATTTAGACTAGTGCAACTGAGAGCAGACCTTCCCTACATTTAGCTGTGTTAATTGGTTGTTAATTGGTGCTTTGAACATAACTTGAGCGGTATACACGGTGTGGTGACAGGTGTGACTGCAGGATGCCTGGGTGTGTGTTTTTAACATATATTTGAAATTGTAGCAAATTTCTTAAATTGCTGCATTTAAGGATTCATAAAATATGTAAATCCAGCCTCACAGCTGGAGCAGACTGACTTAGTATGTGTGGTTTAAGTGGATGGAAGCTGATTTATATCACCATGATTCTTAAAATGGTATTTAGCAGTTAGTTCTTTTGGGCAATATAATGGATAGAAATATTTACTAATTTGTGTGTTGTTCAGTTCCAAAGGATCATATTCTTCAGCTTGCCTTACCTATGATAGTTTTCAAATTGAATATTTTTTAACCTTAATTGCAATTTTCCACAGTGTAAACTACCAAAAATCAGTTTCTTTCTCTTGTTCATTTTTCCTTTTACTTCGTACTCTGAGATTTTCCTTACTAATATGTAATACATTTGTAACAATGAAAAAGCTTCATATGAGCATCTCTTGCCATTGGTGCTTCAGATCCTAGCAAGATCCATCTGCTTCTTTCTGCTTAATGCTTCTTTTGTTTCTGCTGTAATCACGTTAATTGATGGTGGCTTATTTTTTTAAAAATCTCTCAAATTTCTCTAAAAATTTAGTTTCCCATTATAAGACAGGATATTTATGTGCTCATCCTCCTTAAAAAATGATGAGTTAGCAGAATAAATATCCTATGTGTTTGTGGGAGAATAGCCCCCCCCATGCCATCAGCATAAAGAGTGAGAGATGGAGTCCTCTAATAATTTGTGGAGTGCAGCAGCTGGTGAGATACAGTAGCAAGGATAAAACAGTAGCTTCTGCACTTGCCAAAATTTAGGGGTCTCTTCAGCTGTGAATGACTCCACTTAATTGTTATCGAAGCCTCCCCTGCTGAAATTATGCATCAGAGCAGCACAAGCTGAACACTTGTGATGGCTGAACCTGCTCCTGCTGCTCATGAACCAGATACACTGTAAATGCAAACAGTAGGTGCTCCCCTTATCTCTAATTAAAGCACGGATGTAAGTTTCACTATTCAGTTGCTGTATCAAGTTACTCAAAAAGCTAACTTAGGAGTTGAAAAGCAGGTATTTTTGCTTGGTATGTATTCTCAGCAGCTTTGCTTTTCTAGTTTCCTCGGTGGAAAGGACAGTCTGACGGGGAAATCTTTAGTGGTGAGTCTCTCTCTCTCTCTCTCTAAAAAAACAAACAAACAAAAAAAAAAACTGGGATGCTTTCTGCCGTTACTTCAGAGTACAGAGGAAAATTTCTTGGAAATCATAAGGAATTTCCTGTTATTTTTTCTTTCTTCTGTGGAGTTGCAATGCGATTGATTTTGTCCTGCTTGCCTTAGTCTGGCTGTCCAGTGCACAAGCCCGCAAGCACGAATATTACTAACTTTGCCCACATGACAGTTTCCATGAAAACTGAGCAAAGCTGTCTGTAAGTTAAGCATGTGAGCACATGGAGAATCAAGGCTCCTAAGTGTAGGGCCACAAGCCCCAATGCGTAATTCTTTCTCTTTCTAATACCCATTCTGGTACCAATAATTTATTTTTAAAATACAAGGTCATTTATGATAATAAGGATTATATGTGGTGGCCACCTGGACTGTTAAGAAAGCAAAGGCAGAGGGTGAGATAGGGAAGGGCAATATTGTCATTTGAGAGGATGCATATATACGGCTTGTAGCTTGTAGGATGCATATATATGGCTTGTAGTCTTTACGCGTGATATTCTTCAATATTCTGTGCACTTCTTCACAAACACGTTAACAGTTCAGCTGTATGAAGTGCTGCTTGGATGCTCTAATCCAGGCCCGTGCTTTGATCTTCATTAGTCGCAGTACCCATTGTGAGAGCCGATGAGCAGCCTCCACCATCACCTTCCGTCAGAAGTCAGGCAGATTCCAGCTCCTGGGGTTTTGTCCTGCCAGACAGGGCGAGTATGTGGGCTTGCTTACCAATAAGTGTCTGTTTCTCAGAGACACTGATGTAATTCTTGGTCACAAGCCCAAGTTCTTCGCCCAGTCTTTCCAGGGTCATCTGTTCGAGGATCTTTTTTCTAAGCTTAGGCAGCAATTTAACTTTTTGAACAAAGAAACCCCGACTGTGCAATTTTAGAGGAAGAACCCTATCTTCTGAACCATGTTTTCTCTTGTGGTTGATTTTCCTTTTTTTTTTTTTTTTTTTTTTAAACATCGTTTTTTTTTTCCTTTTGGATTTTATTTCTTTGGTTTTGTTGTTGTTTTTTTCTTTTCCACTGAAAAATGCTGTCTGAATGAAAGACATATCTCCTATTTGTACAGACATCAGCTTGTATCAGGGACAAAATTTTAGACTGTACATTCAGTGGCATTGTAGTGTAATATTACTGGAATCAGTAATATTTCTTAATAAGCTACACACGGTATGATTGCTTGATTCCTGAGAACAGTCTCACAAAAATGAGTTAAGTTTTATGGGGTGGGATAATACTCACTCGCTCCCCCCATATAACCCAAACCTGACATTCAGAAATAAATCTTTTAGGAGAATAATTTAATTATCTTGCATTTCCCACATCGTTG
Organism: Cygnus olor; assembly: GCF_009769625.2. NCBI lineage: Eukaryota > Metazoa > Chordata > Aves > Anseriformes > Anatidae > Cygnus > Cygnus olor. Next base: position 20,784,044 of record NC_049181.1, on the reverse strand, counting down.
AGCCTAAGTAACCAAACATGCTTTGGATTCTCTCCCTTTTTTGGGAAGTTTGACTGGACTCTGTAGATACAAGAGTTTTAGAAGTAAACTTCAGAATATGGTTTGTCAGAAGACTACAGCTCTGTACAGCATGATTAGTTTCACTTACTTGCTTGATCTGTCACATCTGTTCCACTTAGCTGAAGAAAATGTGAAGGCAATCATGAAAATACCAGACACTGTAGTCATTTACATTTGCTTGATTGTTCCTTTTGGTAAGAGAAAATATTTTTATTGTGTGAGTTCAGTGCTTTCTCTTTATTCCCTAAAATTATACTCCATGATATGTTTTTATTCAAAGTTAATTTTGTGATAACAGGACACTTTTTATTTGAGAATAGTTTGGATCTGGGGGCTGGGAGGGGGAAGGAGAGGACCAAGTACATAAAGGGAAGCCACAGCTTAGAAGAGGATCCAGCATCAAGAGAGTTACTTTGCACTTCTTTCAAAGATGTGAAATCTGTTGAAGTGCTCCCCGCTAGGGCACAACCTTGGTGTTTTTGCTGGTGCTGTTTTGAAAAATTTTTATTGCATCATGAGTAGATTTTCTGGAAGGGAAGCTTTCTTTCCGAAAACCAGAAAGTAAATCATACTCGTTTCATTTGGAACTAATGTGTAGTGTATATCCATATGTTCATGGCTAGTGAATTATTCTGCTTCTAGCAATGTCGCTTTCTGTTCCTGTAGTCCCATATAGTTCCCATAACAAAATAAGAGGATAGATTCAGAGTATTTCTGACTCCTCTAAAGAGGAAGCTCCTATCAGCTGGCCACCACCTGAAGCCATGTAGAACACAGAAATTTTGAAACGATTAAAGATTTGCAAATAATTTCTTCCTTTTTTATTTTCTAATTTATTTGCACATGTAGCAGCCATTTCTGACATGTTGCAGGATTGTATCTCTGTGTTAGTTCTATCACTTTTTGCCTTCATTTTTATACAGGAGCAAAGAAAAGAGGAAGATCTGTTTATAAAAGCATGCTGTTAAATCCATAAAAAATTATTGAGAGATCTGGGCTGAATGCAGGGCCTGAAACTACCTTGAAAATGATTTTTAAAAACTGACCTTGTAACCGGTCAAGGATGGAACAAATACATTAAAGAGGATGAGAAAAAGAAGCTGGGATAGCACAAATTTACTACTTGAACAATAAGCAGTTCCAATACAATAACTCAAATCCTGGTTGCTTTCCTTTGCAGGATAGATTAAATAGGATTTCATTTAGGACCAGTTGCACTGAGCTATGGAAGAATGGAGAGTCAGGCAGGGTTGATTTTGTGCGTGTGTTGTTGTTGTTGTTTTTTAATGATTTTGATGCTTACGAAATATTGGCATTTTCTGTCCTTGGAGCTCAGCATTTGGTTTGTTTGATTGGGATTCTGTAGGCCACATGACTTTTTGAAATACTGGACTGGCTGTGTTTAACTACAACCAGTGACAACCTAACTGTGTTTGCATTTCTGGCAAGTTTTTGCAAACTTTTCCTAGTTTAGTGGAAAACTTACAAAGGTCAGTAACTTGCCATACATCCATACAGTAATTTCAGGGTTCAAAACCATTCTGCTAACCAGAAAGGAAGTTACAAGTGTATTACTATAATAAGAAAGATTATAAACAAATCTGGATTATTTTTAAATAATTCATGATTACTTACCACAGATCAACAGATAATTTAGCCCCAAAGACAAAGAATGGCGTTAACAGAGAGACTTGATGCCCATTTTTCTGTTATAGGTGCTCTCTGTAGACCAGGAGGTAAGAAACAACGTCTGGGCTTCTTTGGGAAGCTTGGAGGGGCTGATGAATACATTAGTCCTTTCTGTGCTGCTCTACTGGAGGATTTGAATCTTTGTGTCTTCAATGTATTAGATTATTGTAAGAATGTCATTCTATTGTTATCAAATTCATATTTCTCATGCAAGTTTCTATACTATTTTTGTTATAGGAAGGTATTGTCTCGCTGATAACATTGCCAGTGGGAAGGAGGGCCTGGATTGGCTCATGTAAATGAAAAATATACAGAGACGATCAGAGTACAAAGTCTTCTGTGCCTATAACTGACATTTCTGGGAAAATGAGGTCTCTTGTGCCTTCTATTATAGTCTGGAGAGTCACTTCACTTAGTCCATTAATCTATCTGAGAAGCTATACTACCTGAGTTCACCAAATAAATCTATTCCAAGGCCTACAAAATTTTTAACGTCCAAAAGTAATCTGTCGATGGGCTGCTTTAAAAGAATTGACACCATCGGTCTGCTTGAAAATCAGACTAGGAAAATTCAGTAACAATAGCCTAGCAGTGCCTCCACACTGTGTATTAGTTTAAGCAAATACAAAGACACATTCTCATAGTACTTTCTGTTGTCTGCTGTTTTGATAAGCTGTATAGAATTACATAAAGTGTATATATGTGTGGGGAGAGAGAAAGAGAGAGATCTCCTGTTTTAGGTTATGTTTGTGATGAGCTGCTTTTTGTTGGATGATGTGAATGCTTCCCTTGATGACTGTTATACTTGTTTTAACAAAAGAAAAATATTTATTCTAATTTTAAAATGTAATTGGCACTGACTTGCAAGTTAAAACTGGGAGTCATTAATCTCTAAGACCTAGAAGATATTGTTAATTAATGTAATGCATTTATATTTGGTAGGACATGGGTACATTTTCACCGAGTTCTTGATACAATTTCTCCAGTGGTTATGCCCGTGCCGGCTGTGAATGAGGGCTTCCCTGCCTACAGAACCAGTCTATGCCACCTAGAACTGGCAGTGTTTCTCCCCAGTTTATCTCTTGGTAAGATCGCTCCCATCCTTTGCACAGTTTTATTCAATGACACGGGTGGTGCTGCAGACAAGGGATAACCAGCAACAGGGACAAGCCTTCAAGGTGGTGATGGCCTGCTATAAAGAGCTCATCCTGCAGCTTGCCACACAGCATCAACAACTCTACTGCCATGCAAGAACTTTTCTTAAGACAGGGAAGTTTATTGTCATCTGTCGTCCAAACTACTATAGTTAAACTGTTTGGTGCTGGTAGATTGACTATAGGAACTACTGTCTTAGAGGTACACACTGCTATTTTCGTGCCATTCCCCAAAGCGTTGTACTGATCTGGGTATTGCTGGGTTTGCACGGTTGTGTTGGAGCCACTGGTGAGATTCATCTGCATGTTCCTTGGCTGAGCAATACCCCCTAACGGGGCAATTTCCTTATGGTGCCGCAAGGAGCAATCGAGTGCTGTGGAAAATCCACTGCAGTGGCTTATTGAGGGAGGGATCCACAGCTCTTTTAAAGTTAATACTTGTTTTCTGCCATAAGGATTAGTGTCTTTGTTCCATGACCAGAAAAGACTTGAATAGCATTGAGATTTCTTTGCTGTTTTGGACTTCTCGGTTTTCCTCTCATTCCTGGGTTTACCGTGTTTTTATGGGATTGTTGGAATTTGTTGGTGTTACTAATACAAGAAAGGTATTAACAGATTTAGCAATTGTTGTGAAAAGCCAGGGAAGAGCATTTTTTAGATACTTCTAATAAATGCTACAATCACAAAGGGATTTAGAGTAAGGTTACTGATGCATCCATGAGGATGGAGCACCTCTGTGAACCAAGAGGGCTGAGGAATGAGTTGGAAAGTAGGTCTGATATAAACAATTGAAGAGTAGGTTGAAAAAATACTTATTTCAATAGCAACAAAGTTGCTTGAATATATATTTTATACACATGCAAAAAAATATTAAACAGAAGCTGGCCTATGTTTGAAACACAGTACACATGATTAAATCTGGTCATGTACCAGGAGCTCAGAATGTGAAAACACTAAGTTTGCAGTGAGCAGATTGGTTAGCTGTACATTTGAAACAACAAATACACAGCACACACACATTCTCTCTTTTCAGTCAAAAGAACTGCCAGGTACTGCAGATGTTGTTTGCAGTAAAGCTTAAAAATAAATAAATTTTAAAAAAAGGGAAACGAAGATGCTTTAGCACATAAAACTAAAATTTCTCTTTGAGTCACTTTAGACTTTATAAGGGGCATCGGTAGTTCAGGCTTAGGAAGCCTCTTGGTTAGGAGGATGTGGATGCAAAGCAGCTATTGTATCCCACTGATGTTAACTCTACAAAAAAGTTGGAGATAGAGAAATTGGAGAAAGGGCTGTTCTTTGAAGTCACAGATTGGCAGGTGTGTTTCTGCTAGCAGAGATTTTAGTAGGTGACTGTAGAGAAGAGACTAGTCAAACCTGGAAAAGCCATGATGTAAATCGACTAAATCATGCAAATACCCCTAATAGAGCTAGACTGCAATGCAGTACTGAAGGGGGACCTCCTACCAGTTGGATCCTACCTCTTGGATCCACAGCTCCCACTCAGTCTTGTGCACATACTTCAGTCTGTGCCTCTTCGAGGAAACACTTAGGCATGTGCCATTCGTGCACACAGCTTTGGGATCCAGGACACTTAGCAAAGTCTTGCTGGTATCAGTGAAGCAGCTCTGTGCGTGCAGAGTAAGTTTGACCAGGCTGAGGTTCTTCAGCTGTTGGCAGTTCTGCAGAAATTCAAGTGCTGCCCCATCCTACCACTGTCCCGTGAAACACTAGATTTCTGATGAGGACTTCTGTGACCTCCTGAGTAGGACCAAAGGGCTGCTAGTCTGGCTTTGGTACGAGGCATGTTGCTCTTCTCTGTCAAGAGAAGATAGGAGGATTCCCACTCCTGACCGCAGTAAAGCAATGGAGTTGCACCAGGTTAGCATTTTACTATGCTGCTGGCTGACAGCAGGGTTTGAATCAGTATTTAAAGTTACAGCAATCTGTCCAAACCCTCCAAGATTAACAAATAATTTCAAACTTGGTCTGTTGTCTCACTTGGCCACTTTCTCCTCCTCTGAAAGGGCAGAACTCGAGTAAGAATTAACATGTGGCAACGTGACTTTTCTTTCACAATCAGGCTTTTGCTATACCATTTCCATCAATTTTGGCTTTCACATTATTCAGCTGTGCACCAGACAACTCTTTTGTTATGTGCCAATTAACCCAGCTTGATAAATAGTGATTATGCATAATTTACGCAATAATATTCTTGTTGTTCCCTGTAAATAAGGCACTGACTTAGCTGAGGGTACCGGTCTGTGAATTATTGTCAGATGTGATCATGAAGATCCAGGGGGCTGGTAACAAGAAGGCCTCTTTAGACAGCAAGGCAGATAGAAGTGATATAGAAGATAATAAAATGGGGGAGGTGGAGGTGTTTTTAATTTTTTTAGGGGATGTTGGGATTTAGTTTTTGTGGTCCTGTAGTTTGCTCTTTCAGTGTACTGAATGGGCCTCGCAGTGCTAGTCCACCGCTCGCTGAAGTCGTTGGGACGTTTTCCAGTGGTGGGGACTTGGACTGGACTTGGACTGCTCCCTAAGGAGCATCTTCAAATGATTTTCCTGGCTGCAGAAGCCAGGTTTTCACAGTTCTTTTCCCTTTTTTGCATTAGCTGATGTGAAGTCTCTCAGACCAGTAAGCTGACAACAGAGGGACGTGAGGAGCAGGTGAGAATTGCTTAGCCCCATGAAGCTTGAGTAAACAACGGGAGGAGATATAGTAACCTGAAATCTAACCCACTGATCCAAGATGCACATGTAGAGACAGTGCTTGCTGGAATAGTATTGCAGAGCCTTCAAGAAAGTGTTAGGGACTGTTGCTTTGGGTAAAGTTGGCTGTTGGTCAGCCAGTACCATGCTCAGCATCCATTGAGCCAACTGGAAACTGTCCGGAGCTGGAGGCTGCTTGCACAGCTGCCGTGCTGGCAATCACATCTCCTTTCTCCTTGGACAGCCTTAATCCTGGCCTTTACCTCATGGTGAATTTTACCCAGTTCAGTGATTCCAGGTGTGTTTTCCGTTTTGTCTCTTGTATCTCATATTCCATAATATATCCCCACAGGCCTATAAATGGCACCACCTCAGCAGACTCAGCTCATCTTTCATCACGCTGCCAGAGTCTTGTTTTGATTTATTGCCTTTCACCACAGTGGCCCAGAATGAAGTCAACTTCTCAAATCACATAGAGGAGGATCTGCTGAACAAGCATACGTTTAATAATATGCCTCTGTCTTTCTACTTCCTCTGTGCTGGGATGTTCCAATAAAATGAGTAAGAAATCCCTTTAGAATATCAGAGTGCTGTAGTTATCTGGCCACTGATTTGCAGATCTGATTGCCTTTAACTATTGGCACTTTGTGGTGTTCAGCTTAATGTTCAGCATAACACCCCCAGTCTGCGAAATGCTGCCATTGCTTGATGGGTGTGTGTTGTTTTTTTTCCTTCATACCACAAAATGCTTGCTTCTTTCTTGCCTGCTGTGTAAAGTATTGATGAGATATATATGATATACATCATGTCTGAAAATGACGATGATGACTAGGATATTCCCTGGTCTACCAGATTATGTGGAATTCACATTAAAAATGCTTTTTAGGGCATGTCTTTTTCTTCCAAAGCACTGTGCTTAATGTCTTGTGGAACTCTTGTTACTTTGAAAAAAATTACAGAAACATTCATGATTTTATGTTGAACTATTAAATGTTACTATGTGTTTATTAGAATATGCATATTAGTAGAGTATATTGGCTGTCTATGAGTAAATTGCTGCAAAATTTCTGGGTGTTTTATAACTGAATGACTTTTGAAACAATTTTTTTCATGTTTTTCCTATCACCAACATTCTTAGAAAAATTGCTTCAGAAAATACTAGAAATAGTTACAATCCAAAGTAATTAGACTGGCGTAACATACTAATGTAAAATTAAAAGCATCTTAAATGGTAAAACAAATAGAAAACAGTTATTTAACTCAAGTGCATGGTACGTACTAGCGTTGTGTGCACACTGTCCATGTTTCTGCAGGGATTTGTCATGATGCATGAGATGGAGTCTAAAAAGTGAAGGACACAAGTGATCATTGTTTGCTGCAAATATAGTTAGACTCTCCTGGGGAAAACTTTGGTAGGTCCTCTGACTCCCTCCCACAGGTGTTAGCTTATCTTCTACATTTCAGACAGAATGGAGAGTGTGGTTTTCTCAAAAGGCAAAAGCTCAGTGAACTGCTTTACATCCACATGGTAAGGCTGTAACTCTCCTTGAACTTGAGGCCAGTGCCCGAACTATAAACATCCAGGGACATAAAGCTAGCTATCAGGAGCAGTGTTGGCTTTGCGCATAGTGCTGTTGTTGGCAAGGCACGGTTGTCCTGGAGAAACTGAGCAGAAACATCTCTTCATCAATCTCTTCATCAAACGCTGCATGTTTGAAAGTCATGCAGATACCCAATGCCTTTCCATTTCTCTCCAGCAGTAAGTTTAACCACTTACAAAGAGAAACCTCTTGCTGCTCCTCATCCTAATACTTCCTTTGGTGTCAGAACCAGCATGGGCAGTAAGGGAAAGAGCTGATGAATAACAAATCCACAGCATTTATATCTGAGCTTTGCAGCAGTGTTACAAAACATTTCTAAAAACCTTTTATTTTAAACTGCAAGGTATGTAATTGATGTCTTCCCCTTCAAAACTTAAAGGAAACCTTGTGAGCAGCTTGTGGAGGTGGTGGGATTGGGGCGGAAAGGGGACTGTTAACAGTAGAGTATGGTACTGGAACAGGCTGCCCAGAGAAGTTGTGGATGCTTCATCCCTGGAGGTGTTCAAGAGCTGGTTGGATGACTCTCTGGACAACTTGATCTAGTGAGCGGCATCCCTGCCCATGGCAGGGGGTTGGAACAAGATGGTATTTAAGGTCCCTTCCAACCCAAGCCGTTCTATGATTCTGTGATTCTATGAGTACCATCCATTGCCTGAACGTGTTTAAAAATAAAAAACGTCTGTAATGTTGCAGTGGCTTATCTGAGAGTTTGAACTCCATCTTGTAAAGGCACAAGCAAGATAATGTAGTATTCTGATTAGCACATATTTAAGTATAGTCCTCAAAAACTTAATACATTTTTTAAAATCATGCTCCAAGAGATTGGTTGATTTGTATGGCATGTCTGTATCTCCTCTCATCTTTAATCCATTTTAAGCTTTAAACCAGCTATTATGGTTCCCTCAAGCTCCAATAGATTATCCTTCAAACTGAGCCATGCTAATCTGTTTAATATTCTTTCAAAAGAAATATTCTCACACAACTCTGGATCCTGGGAGTTTTAAAAGATCAGTGTGGAGTATTTATTCTGGTTAAACAATGTTTTCGGAATTGGACCTACTGATAAGGGGCTGACATTTTTCCTGCACAATGGGTGAGTTGACTCCCGTGTTTCTTCCACCATCAGAAATGTGTTGTAAACATGGAGATTCTGAATATCAAGGGGTTTTTTTTCTTTAAGAAAAATGAAACATTTATGATAATTTGGTAGGTTTGCAAGACAAGATATTCATTCTGTGCTTGAGTTTAATCAAGGTTCTACATAAATTTTGTTTTGTTTTTTAGCTTTGTGGCCAGTAACCTGAAAGCAGAAGTTGTGTAATGGCTCAGATTCTACATACTCTTAGTCTTGGAAGCAGCATGGGAGCCAAACAGTAAGCTTGTAGGTAATAGCAGCAAAAGTTCGTTGCATGACCTAAGCCACTCAGGTCACCTGCGTATATTCCCTGAATAGAAGAATACCTTTTAGAAGGCTAAGCACATCTTTCTCAGGAAAGTCAAAGTGGTGTTTAGTGTGACTTTTTGTCCATCTTACCATTTGGTGCTCACAGATGTCATTGTTAATGACATTTAAAGTATGCTAGCTGTTTTTTTAATTACCAATATTTTATTTGCATATATGTCAGTTTGGCAGTCTAGGGAAAGAGGGGGTCAGGGTTTACCTCTACCTGAGTAAGATTATGCTAATGGCCGAAGTACATCAGACCTGAATGAACTTGCTTCTCAGTACTTTCTGAAAGTAGGCCTTTCATCAGCCTTTGTGTCCAGAAGGATTTGACCTTAGATATGCACTTCTTTCTTAAGAGCAGTCGTGCGGGGCTCAACTGGAACCTCTTGGCATCATGGTGTGCATGAGAATCAGTACTGTTAGTGCTCCTACTAGCACTGTTATAGCCTAAGTGGCCTATTTTTATTGTTGCAAGCTGGCATTTTTCATACGCTCATAAAATTCATACGAATGTTTCAATCAGTGTGAAGAGGAGATCCAGCACGCAGCAAATTCATGTACATTGTTAGAGTTTTATTTGACTATAGTAAGATATATAAAGGCCAAAATGCATAAAATTTAATGAGTGGAGTCATGTAGGTCATAAATAATTAGGCATACTGAAAGAAACCAAGGTTATGGAAATGTATTTGTACAGCACCCAGCACCCAGGAGGTGTGATTGTGATCAAAGCGATCGTGAAAAGTGGATAATAAATAAAGGCTGTTACCTAATAATGTGTAATGGGGTTGTGATGGGATGACAAAAGTGATCTTGAATGGAATCTTGACCAGAGAGTATTTGGGGATGCTTGTATCTGGACATTCATTTTGGATTGCTTTCTAGTAAAGGGCTTGTAAAATATGAATTGATTAATCCTTATGCCTTTCATTTGCAATTTAATAAGTCCTTCACTCCCTCTTCACCCAGTGCCTGAATATGCTGTTGTTATCTTATTGGCTCTTCTAAAAAGAAGTACAAACCGAAGGAAGTGTCTATGTATGAAGAAGGCACTAGACAGAGCAAGTTGAGCAGTGTTTTATGAAAAGAATGAGATAAAACGAACTTCAGTTATATCACTGAGAAAAATGTTTGTTGCCATAAATGAAGTAACAATAGTAAATTGTAATTTTGTTTTGCTTTCTGCTGTGAGGTTTATTTGTGTTTGCGGGGCATTTTTTATATTTGTAATGGCACGTTCTTTATTAAGTAGAATGAGAAGTGATGTTATGGTCAATATCTCAGGAGGATTTGGATCCAATTCTCAGCTGTAACTTCCTTGGTTCACTCCCACCTCCATGAATATTCACTATTAACTATCTCAGAAATGGATGTTTCCATAAATGCTTCTTTTTTTCAGCTGAATTTTAAACAACTCATGGAATCTTTTCTTCTTGACAGAGTTCAGAGTCTTAAGAATTTAAATGTGAAAACTGGTTTTATTGGCAACAGATAATTGTATTTCATTTTAATTTTCATTTTAAATACAGTGACTTTGTCTTTAAAGCAAGCTCTCAAGTCTGATTGCCTGGAGCATCCTAAAGTAGCTCCTTCTGCATTCGTGGGCACTGCTGTGCTGATCTCCTTGGGGCTCAAAGTAGAGAGAAGGTGCTTATTCGTTCAGGGTGTTAACATGAAAGGGAAAGGAAGAAGTAGAGGCATTGTCAGTCTCTCTAAGAGCTGTATGAAGTGGAGTTAATGATAACCCTCATATTGTTACAGCAAGGAAGTCATAGGATGGAGACTCTAAATAGAAAATAGCCAGTACTCTGCGATACGCTGTGTATTATTCCAATATAAAGTAGTCCCCTTAGTCCATTGGCAGAGGATGTCAGTGAGAATTGTGTGGAATCCAAGACAGTTGGCAGAGGAAAGTGGACGGAATAAAATTATTTCACAGCTGAGGGAAATACAGAGCACAAAACTGAGGAAATGGTATGAGCAACACACAATAATATCAGTTGTCATTATACTCCTACAGAGAGTTTCAGCCCAAAGAACTGCTTAATTATCAGTAAAGCAGACCTTACAGTGCCCCTTTGATATAGGTTAATTGTGAGACCCATTTTACAAGATATTGATGTGAACAAAATGGAAATTACTTGTCCATACAAACAGTGATGAAGAGGGAATAGCGTCTAAAATACTGTAACCTCCAGCCCCTGACTCCAGAACTTCCAGGCTCCTGCTCCCATGGTCAGAAGTGTGACAATTACAAGGATCCTGTGCAACATAAAGTCCGTTGTCAAAGACGTCGTCTGGTGGAAATGGCATATCCGTAGCCATATCCACCTGTTAACATATTTCTTTTGTTGGCTTTATCTGTCTTTTCTCTAAACAAGCAAAATCCAAACCTTCTTGTAAATGTCCCTACTAATGTTTCAGTTGTTTATAGTGAGAACTGGAATTAGAAATAAATAAATAAAATAATAGGTGTCAGAGAAAATTTGACATTAGCTTGCAGGCAACAGATAGTGGGGATGTCAGAGCCTATACAACATTGCTGTGTCAGCAATATTCACGGTCACTAAAAGGTAGAAAAAATGAATACAGATAGAAAGCAAAAAATAAATTTAAAAAAGACACAAGTCATCTAATAACTTGTGTGAGATGTGGCATCTTTTGAAATTCTGGCCTGGAGCCTTCCTGGGGACTGAGTGAAAAAAAATCACATCTGGTTAGTCTTAATCTAGTTAAATTTCTGTGGCAGGGCTGATTTGACTGGAGGGAGGACGGAACTGCTAGTAAAACAACCGAAGTCAGGGGTTCAATGAGTTACACTGAGGTTTAGGAAGGTTCAGCTGCTATTCCATAGAGAAGCAAGGATTTTTATTTAATTGGTTTTGGTTTGTTTTGTGTTTTGCTTTTGTTGTTCTTGTGTATGTTTTATCATTGTGGGTTTTGTTGTTTTATTATTATTTTAACAAATCACTGTTATTTAAAAAAAATAAAGTGATCATTATGGCTCGGAATATTTCCTTTCCTTGGCAGAAAACAATTCAATCTCTCATGACCTGGAAGTTCCTTATCTTCTCTTTACACGCTTGAGAATTCCCAGGCTTCTGTCATACACCCCTGCCTCTGCTGAAAAAAATAGTATGTGCCAGCTAACTTACTCTGAGGACAAGCCCAGAGTTAAGTCTCCATTTAAAAAGTTGTATCTGTCTTGTATCTAATGCCAAAATAATGGCTTATTATGGTCCACCATTAGGACCATAAGGGGTCCACCATTAGAATAAGAGCTACTCAGGACCTTTCTCCCTTACTTATACAGGTTACAAATTTTTCAGATCAGGCAATAAGGAAACTTGGTTGTGTGCTGTCCTTGGAAACACTATCAAAAATAATAGCGGTGATTAAGAACAGTATCCTAAAGATGTATCTCAGAAAAAAAAATAAAAAATAACTATTTTTGTAGAATGAATGGTTCGTCCAATCAGGATTCGTCCAAATCATTTCTTCAATAGCCAAAATATGTGTTTGACCATCTGCATTTTTTTAGGAGGGAAAAACGAACATAAATCAACTGTGATGTATTAAGGAAAAATACCAAAATTCTTAGTCTAAAATGAGGATTGTCCTATTGTCAATAGAAGATAGTTTGTATAAAGAGCTTGAAGCTAAGGTTTAGTTACCTAAAACTAAATTTACCTAAAATTAAGTTGTTGTTGTTTTTTTAATTTTGTTTACAGATCCATGGTGTTAGAATGGTAATGTAATTAAAATAAGTGTAATGATGTGTTTAGTTTTTGGAAACCAAGGAGCAGTATGGCCATGGCTTTGTGGATGTTCAGCATGTTGATCTGACCACACGAGAGATTGGGTCACAGAGTAAACAAAAGACATAATGCTACAAAATCGTAGCAAAATCGTGAGTTCAAAAATGCAAGTGAGCATTGAGGACCAAGATAATTGGTCTTTTATCTTCCCCTTATAAAAACAAAGGTTTATTTGCCTTTTAAATGGGCCAGTAAAATTGCATTGGCACCCCACAGTGCATGCAGAATAGATAGTCAAGAAGAAATAAGGTATAAAGAAAGAAGTAGAGGAGCTTAAGAGATGAAGATATTAAAAACTAATGCAAGATGGATAGCCTGTAAAATGTTAAAGATCTGCAGTGAATACAAACCCGAATCAGGATATAAGACTGGGCAGGAGTCTACGCTTGTTGGAAGATATTGTTGGTGATCCTCTCCTCTCACCTGCACTGGGATGCCCCTTGCAAGCAGTAGCTCCATGTTGGCTATTAGGTACTGTTTGGAGAAGGTCCTGCTTACGGTCAGGCTGTAAACAGCCTCTGATTTCAGTCCCAGTTTACTCACAAATTGAGAACGGACCCCTTGCTCACATGAGCATAAGCTGCTATCTTAAAAGATATACATTAATTCAGTGTTTTAAAATAGACATGCAAGATGATTTTGTGCAAGAAACAAAGACTGAACCATTTCCAACCACTGACCACAGTACTCATGTCAGACATAGGTGCCAAATCTCCAAGAACAGGAGAACGCACAGGGCAGACCAGTTCTCAGCTGGTTCCCAGCATGGTGCAGAGGAACTGGTCCAAGCTGGAGGCAGCTGCTGTTTGTCACCCACCTTTAGGATTGCACCAGTTATTTCCATTGACTCAATGGGATGTAGGCACTAGCAGTCCTAATAAAGGCTAATCTGTATTCTTCATTATAGTTCTAAACTTAGATATCATGGTAGATTTTCTGAGCCCCTAGTGAAATCTTTTTTCAGATAAGGTGTTTTGTGTAACTCTCAAAGATTTCAGTGGAGTCACAGTTTAAAACTATTCCTGAGCCTTATAGCTGGTAAGAAATCAGGTGAATTTAGGATCGCTTGAAATACTCTGGGCATTTAGTGTCAGGAGACTTTTGGAAATACGTTTTGTTTGCACTGCAAGAAGGGATACTTCCTGGAATATACTGACTTACTCTTTTCTTCTTTCTCCACAATAAGAATCTGCATAAAAACTGCTAAACTAGGCCATTAATAAATATGTAAAAGAAGTCTGATCTGTAAGGTACTGACTCAGTGTATGTGAGGACACTCAGCTCTTGCTAACCCCACTTCAGTGATTATTCCCATGGTATTAGAGAGATTTTATGTCATTGAAATGATTTGGAGACTGCTAGCCTTTCTAAAGTAGTCTTTATTTTTCTCTTTTTTTTTTACCTGTCAGTTAGTGCCTTTTATTTGTTACTTCAGTGGATAATTTTTATGGTAGCTTTTCTACTTCATATTCTGTTGGTATATAGTTAACAAAATACCTTTTGAATCTGTGTATTTAATTCCTTGGTCATGCCTCTGGGAATAAATTCTTGCTGTATTATAACTTCTTTTATATCTTTTCTCCACTGTGAGAACTTCTTCAAACTTTTCTTTCAGAAATCAGTATTTCTTATTCCCTCTCCGTGCCCTATCTGCATCTATTTTCTATCTATGCCAGCTGTTATTTGCTGCTGGTATCCACTTCTGGTCATGTCCTTTTACAAAGTCTTAAACATTTAAATAAGTTCTTTAATAACCTTCCTATTTTTGCATCTGGACATCCAGGAAGAAAATGAAATTTTCACACCTGAGTACCAATTTGAGGTGTTTTCCATGATGATGTTCCAATGAGCTAATATGGTGGCGAAACCTTTTCAAAATTACTTCGGTAACAGGCTTTGGTGATTCTGAATAGCATTTATGGTAGGAAATGTTTCATGATGGTACTTGCAGAAGTAACAATGCTGTATATTTCTGTGTAGAAGTCATGTCTACTTTACCAGTAATGACTTCCCCTTGCTTTCTGCAAAGTTAAGTACACAGTGTTTTGGCAAAAGTGGTTAATGGGGCTAGTTGGAAATTGGTGTAAAATCCAGCTCTTGACAAGTGGAATTGTTGATGCTGAGTGGCCATTTTTCTTGGAAACTTGTTTTTTGTTACAAATGGGACCTGCTTATCCTAGTCCAGAAAGGTTTTGATGTAGAAGTGCTGCTGAATTGTAGTGTGCTTCATCTGTGTGGTGATCACCGTCCTTACTATGGAGCTGAGCCCTTGCATCCTACCCGTGAGGTTTCTTCAGTGTCTCTGATGCAGTCTCTCCACAGGAGGAACCCAGGGCCACAAGAAATTTGCTCTGTTCCTACAGAATTGAACAAACAAAAAAAAAACTCATTCTCCCTGCAACTTCCACGAAGTTGACTACATTTCTAAATTGAAGTACTTTCATTTTTGCCCAAAATGGTCATTATTCAGATCTTTTTGAAGTCTGGGAAATGCAGTGTTTCTCCAGATAAGTACACGTGAAACAAAACACCTCTGGCTGAGTTTTGTGTCCTGACACTAGATGAGTTCCTCAGGTCACCAGAATGATTAAACACTAAAAACCTCCAGGTTAAATGATATCAGTGTCTGTCACGTGAAGCAACAATAGGTATTCTTTATATTGGTAAGCCATACATCTTCCAATTTGCTTCTGAAGATTTTAGTACTCTGTTAAGAAGTCACCATAATTTCTCATTGAAAAAGACCTCACCCAGGTTTCCTACAGGGATTTCAGAGTGGTGGACTGTAAAGAAATGAAACATTAAGGTTGCTTGGAGTCAAATCTGAAGGTGGGATGCCAGGGAAAACTGCATCTTAATGTTTTGATATTTAGGCAGACTTGACATTTGTTGTGTGGCTGCTAACAGAGCTCTCAAGGTGCTACTCAAGGGAGATAAGGTATTTTACAGATAGGCAATGTAATCCAGTGTTTGTTTTTTAAGGAATGTGGAAAGATTAGTGAATTATAACAATGTAACAGCACAATTTGAATTAAAAATGTGCTCAGACCAGTTTAATTGTGACAGAAAGTTTGTACAACTCACAGCTACACTGAAATTAGTATATAATATCTCACGAATTCATTCAATCTACTGCATCATACAAAACAATTTCAGGATTGCTGAGAGGGCTTACTTCAAATATACTTCAAAAAATTGTTTGCATTCATTTTATTTCACATTTTAACCCCTCTGTCTGTTTTTGTTAGTCTGTTCACAGTTTTCCAGAGGAGTTTATGCCATCTTTGGATTCTATGACCAGATGTCAATGAACACACTGACGTCATTTTGTGGAGCCCTTCACACATCCTTCATCACACCCAGCTTCCCAACAGATGCAGACGTGCAGTTTGTCATCCAGATGCGGCCAGCATTAAAAGGAGCCATCTTGAGTCTCTTGACCCATTATAAGTGGGAAAAGTTTGTGTACCTCTATGACACTGAACGGGGTAAGCACCATTGCTTTAAGTGCCTTTGCTATTTTATGACTTGCCACAAGTACTACCAGAATCATTATGTGAAGCCCATCCCAAGTTGCTTCTGGATGCAGGTTGCAAATGCTGATTGTCCTAGAAATTTACTCTGAGGGAACAAAAATGATAGGATAGATGAAAAGAAGGTATTGTCATATTACTTCCCATTTGTAAAGACCTTATGTTAGGTGTGTAAGCATTCAATTAATTCAAAATTATTCAAAAATACATGGTTTCCATGGAACTGCAGACTCAGCTCTTGCCAGGGTTTCTGAGTCCTTGCAAAATGAATAAAGTCAGCACTATGAAAAAGGCTGTTAAACAAGACCTTCCATCGTGCGTGACATTGCAAATCCCTCAACACTTTGCATAAATGTGTGTTTCTCCTGTCACTGGACAAAGACAGTCAATGCTAAGATACACTATTGAAATGTCCAGCCATCAGTAACAGTCTAAGAATACAATGCATAAAATGCTTTAGGGCTCTGCTGGAGAAAAGATGTTCTAGATATGTCACATGGATATTCAGAGATGAATTCAGATTCATGACAAGAGTGATCAGAGATATATTTTACAAAATGAAAATATAGTAAAACCAGTGTTTCCATGCTTAAGCCAATTGCTGACTAGTTGATGCATCAAAGGTAGCAAATCCTGTCAAAGGGAGATCTGCGCATCAGAAGCCATTTACTGTGAAGAATCTTGCATGTTTCTGAGGAGCAGCTGTTACCAGCTGCTCTGAATATACTGACTTTGCATAGCTACAGTTTTCACCTGCATAGCAATTTTTGCATCAGGTAGATATACTGCTGTCTTTCTTACCCATTTTATGATTAACAACTCCAAGACCTTCAAAGGAGTCTGGATAGAGCCAGATAAGCTCTGATTTCATTCCCAGCTCCCGTGACAAAGTTCTGATGCCCTAGGCTACTACGTATTGGTAAAGATCAAGTCTTCAGTGGCTCAGCTTTTCACAGTGAAGATTAATAGCTTGCCCAATAAAGGACGTAGTACATGTTCAAAATAATGTATAAAGTAACTGATAAAAGTTGAATGCTTGCTCAGCATCTTTTTGACTGATTTGGAGATGCTAAGTATTGCTAACTTTGAAAAGCACTAGCTATGAGGTCAGGTAGGAAAGTATGGAAAATCTTAGAGTGCCATTAGCTTTTAAATCTTTTAAAACCACTATCCAAGCACCTTAATTTGTGATTTAGTCCACTTTTAAATGAAAGCTCCTGTGACTATGACAGTTACGAGAGTAAGAAAGGTTTATGACATTTGATGATATTTGTGGCTAGCATGCATGTTATGCTAGCCATATGTTGTCAGGCATTCAGACTAAGTCTACCAGAATGGGGAATCTGAATTAGAGAACAGCATAAATGACTCTAGGATTATAACATGTAGCTCAGGGTTAGAAGATAAAGACCTGTGTCTTTAGGATGGAAGAGGCATCAGTGCATATACATAGCTTGATGATGGTCTTTGAGTTGTTTCTGATATGTGTGTGTTTTGAGATACACTTACCACATCTTGTCTTTCCTTACTTTACATATATGCTCACTGCTGTTGCTCGATAAAATATTTGCCTTCACTAAAACAGGAACAAAAATGAACAATTAATTATGTTACTGTACGTTTATTTGGGTTATAAAACAAACCTGGTAGCAGTTTTATCAGAACTATAATTGCTGTGCTTTTCCAGCATTAAAATAAATTAAGAATATTCATATGGGAGGGAGAAAGGCATTAGACACTGAGAAATAGACATTAGACATTATATTCCTTTGATAGCAGTAATCAGGGATGACCATACCTGAAACATTTGGCAATCCCAGTAGCCTGACTGATCTCTTTGATAGGCCTTCAAATACAAAAAACATCCCAAGAACTTCTACAATAATAATGGTGAATGACTTTTTGTATCAGATAGCAAATAAGGCTCTACATGTTCCTATGCTGAGATACCACTGGAAACGAAAACACTAGAGCCGTTACAGTTTTTAATAATTCCTGTCTTAGATACTTAACTGCTTTGGGGCACAAGCACTGTAGAGAGGTGTTAAGCAGTTCACTTTCAGTTCCTAAAGTGAACTATCATTATTTCTAGGAAGATTATTGTCATCTCACTGGTTTGTTCTGAGACTCTGAGAATTTTCAAAACATTACGCTGCTCTTTCTTATGTTGAATATTAGGTAAGGAGTAAATTGTTCTTGCGAGTAGTTTTATAATGTTCTGCCAAACTAAAACATTGCAATGTATTAAACATTGCATTTGCTATTGATAAATACCACAACATATTACAGGTGCCATACAAAACTGAATAAGCCTTTTTGTGGTTTTATCGTGCTTATTGAACTATTTCAATTAAGGCTTAGGAGAATGGAGAATCATCTTTATAAAACTGCTTTCCTTAAGCAGTGCTTTTTTCCTTCTTCACCATCAAACCATATAATCATACGGTTTCCCCCTCAGTGACAGTAGGCACAATACTGTGACATTTGGCTTTTGCAATGAAGACAAAAGATAAATCTCAAACAATAGAATAAAGTTAAGATCTACAATTATACGGAGAGGTGGTGAAGCTTTTAATCTGGTGAGTTAGTGCGTAAGTGTTGTATATGTTTATAATTGTAAGTATTTTCTGTTGCTATGAGATGACAGTGTTGCAGATTGTGCTCTCAAATGCATATTTATGTGTAGGTGCAAAATAAAGTTTCTTAAAAACAGGAACTTTGCTGCTAAAGCGCACAGAAAGAAAAATAAAGTGTGAGATTTATGAATTCCAGCAGCAAGACTTACGTCTTATTGCTTATTTCAGCTGCTGGACTTATTCTTCTGTGAAGAAACTGAAATTTAAGAGAAATATCAAATTGTATGTTCTCCTAGTACCAGCAGAAAAAAGATAAATTATACTTTGCAGAGAGTAATGATGCATTAGGAAAAGGCTGTTAAGGGAAGAAAGGACATTAAGCAGTGCTTAGAGGATATAGTCCTATGTTCATTCCATGCCACATGCTTTAGTTCATGTGAAAGGGAAAGGCAGGGCTGTGTTCTGTTTGTATTAACTCAAATCAGTAAGTTGACACTGTTGGTCTCTGTGATGCGTGCAAAATATCTGATTAATTATATGGTGCTAACTGCCTCAGTAGGCATCTCTGCAGTAGAACTAAGACTAATTAAGATTATGTCAGGATGAAATGAGATCAGGTTACATACAGAAAGCCGTTAAGAATTTGGATATCACTTGTCAGGAAAGTCACCTTTTGCATCTCATGCTGAGAATTATATTTCATCAAAAAAAATCAAGTTTATTCAGTCTTCAGGTCTGTTTCTCCTCTGGCTTTGTGTTACTGTAAGTCAGACATTATTCTGCTGAAGCCAGTGGACCGGAGTAACACTAGTACGAATGTGTGGAGAGGTAGACTTGTGGGTTTCATAGTCTTCTTAATATTGTGTGAAAGTGTGAAGCACTTCTCTTCATTTAATTATAAAATTGGTGTGTTAGATTGCAGTACTGAAGCTTTTGTTTATTTAAATTTCCAGAATGTTTCTTAACTAACATTTCAGTTTATTTTTGTCTGAGAAACACTGTTTTGTACAGATTGTTCACTCCCCATCTGTCAGCACAACACAGGCATTTTGTCCTAAGTTATTTTGATTTATTGTATCTACTGTGCACAAAGACACTGATTTATGTCATGCAGATCATTAAATAGCACCAAGTGATTTCTGCGATGTGCATCAAGTTTTCTTCCTCTTCCTTCAGATCATAGTAGTCATCCTAAAACATCAGCCTTGTAGGGCTGGAAAGGAGCTTTCTTTATGTTTGTTTAATGACAACTTACACAGTGGGACCTCAGTCCAGACAGAGATGCACGTAGGCTTTATGGCATTGCAACCACATAGTTCTAGAGACTTAGAAGTATGAAATTCTTCTGTCATTTAGTTTTCATTCAGTTTGTCAGTAGGTATCTAAGGATACTGAAGATCAGGAAGAAAAGTATTTGCTAAATAGGATTATCACTGGCTAATAAATATTTTTTAATGGGTTAACATTGGCAAGGTGAATGGTGAGGCACAATAGTGTGTGTCTAAAGCTCTAGGTTATGTGGCTAAGAAGATTTCAAAGTATCTGCTTTCATTTCCGAAAGTAATTACATCTTTAATCCTTACTGCCACAGAAACACAAAAATACAACCTGAGCATAGCTGATGGGTAAGTATGCCAGAGGGCTGAAAGTTTACTTCCAGAAAATATGACCTGTACCATTCATCTTCACCGTGAAACCTTATGGTACCCTGTTGCATAAAGAAATGCCAGGTAAAGAGCCAAAAAAAAAAAAAAAAAAAAGGAGAGAAAAAGAAAAAAAGTTGCAATTGTAAGCTTCTTGATGATTATGCATAAGGCATTGAGTTTTCTTAAACTGGGTTCAGTACATGGCAATGAGGACTGATTCAGTGCTGCTGAAGACAAAGAATAACTCTTCTGTTTAGTTCTGCTTTTACAAAATGAGGTTAGTTATCTATTGCTATCAAAGGACAAGTCACTTCTGTACTGCTTTCCCTGGGGAATGAGAGATTTGAGCTGATAAAAGAAAAGGCCTGTAGAACCAGTCTCATTATATCTCCCACCAAATTAGAGTGATTTTTTTTTGGGGGGGTGGGGGGGTGAAATAGTTGCATTGAAAAAATACTGCTATGTAGAACATTTCATTTTTTGCAAAAGTTTTTGGGTAAGATTAATTTTTGTGGAATCCAGCGAGACTTCGCTTTAATACCTGATGATTCTCAGGGATTTGGGAATGTCAGGTGCTGGTACGGCTTTTCTGAGCAGATTGAGTCTCTGCTGTGATGAAAAATGTAATCCAACACAGAATGACTGACTCCTGTTTTTAATCACCTTCCACCAGCAGACAGATGCAAAAGAACTCTTCTTACCACATAGCTGGTTTGTTAAACTCCGTATTGTCTTTCTGCATGTCAGGAACTGTTAGCTTCATTTCTAAAGATCACTCTTCAATAAAGGGGAAAAAAGAATATGGTGGTAGCAGCTACACGAGCTTTAGCAAAACCTGAATTCAGCACCCGCTGAACAGTCAAATGTCAAAAGAATTGATAGCTGAGCTGTTCATTACCATGTTTATTCTTCAGAGCAGGGGAGCTATGTCACTAGCTGCAGAGCTGGTCTGACTCCATTGCATGAAGGAAAATGGATTTAAAAATGACTCATATACAGTTTTCTTAGAATTAAACATGGGATCTTTCACTTTGAAAATGATAATTCTTGTTTGTAAGTATGTCTATACCTCTTGAATTTTTCACAGTTGCATCTTTTGTAAATGTATTTTGCTTGCACTTTCAGAATAGTGAAAGGATTTAAAATCTTGACATTATTTTCTTAAACATCAGTCTGTGGCAAAGAATAATGGAGCATACAAAGCATGTTTGGAAGCCTATAAAACACCATGAGAGGCAAGAGTTACTCCCTTGATTCTTCACCTTGATTCTTTTGAGCTTTTTGGATCATTTGCTGGAGTGTTTTGGACAGCAGCCCAGGATCACATGCATGACATGTAGGCAGTATCAGTTGCTAGCATTTAGACAGCAATGTAGATTGTAGAATCACAGGATGGTTTGCATCAGTAGGGACCTTGAAGGTCATCTAATTCCAACCCCCATGCCATGGACAGGGATGAGCTACCATGTTCTCCTATCCCACTTCTTTGTGCACTGGGAAATGCACAATTCAGAAATAAAATCCTGGCAAGACCTCCAGAACTGAGACTTGGCCTCCATATCACAGAAACAGATGTCACCGGTGTCTGTACATTTTGAGAGTAAGTCCTGGTAGCTGCCATCCAGAAATTCACTTCTAAGTCACAACCTCAGCAAAAGGCAACTTGCAGCATGGCCACAAAATGTTGCATGTTTTGCATGGCTTTCACTGAGAGGATGCGATGTAGCTTCAGGTTTTCAGGCTCTGGTACAACAGAGAACACACACAGTGTAAAGATCCTTATGGTGGAAAATCCATTATTTAGATTTAAAGAACAATCAAACTCCATTTAGCTATGTGCGGTAAGAAAATTTTCTTTCTTTCAGTATCTGTTTTTTTAAGAATGAGTGATTCTACCATCTCATAATGCCTGGAATTTGTATTTATATTGAATGGAGAACTGTAGATACTGCTTAGCAATGTTTTTATGAAATATAAGTAATTTACCCTGACAAAGAGGCAAATTTTGACATTCTTATTTAGGGCACATTGCTTCGTCGCTTTCAGCAGTATAATATATGAACTAAGGCACTATTCAGGAAACACGCCAGAATCTCAGCTGAAATATTCCAGGATTGCTTTACTGATTGACTTTACTGCCTAAATGTGTTAGGGAATAATCTGAGCCTGAACAGTTAAATCTAGCTTTTTGGTAATGACCTGCCATTTATTTCCTCTGAAACCTGTAAAGTGTCATACAGACTCCCTTTACCTTGGTCTCTGTGGTATACAGATACAGAACAAAGCTCTTTCACTGATCCTTCCCCAAACAAATGTTGAGACCCTGTGTGGGAGAATGGACGCTGGCTGGTTTTTCGGTGGACTGTGAGCCTTAAGCATTTTTCTCCTGATTTTTCCCATTAGCTGCTATTTGTTTAGCTTACCCCTGGTAATCACTTAAACCGTTTTTCGAGCTTAGGAGCAAAAGGAGTGAATCGACTTTGGAAGTCATCCAGCGTGACATGTATCATACTGGCAAAACTAAGTTGCAGCTAGAGACCACCAGCATACAGAGTTCATCCTGGTATTCTGTACTGAAGCTTTGTGCCACTGCAAGTTTTATGTGTACACAGAGGGTTCGGTTTGGTGTTGAGATACCCAGGCAAAATGCCTGAGCATCCCTTGAAGCTGCTGGAACATGCACTACTGTCAGCAGTATTTTCCAACAACAAGTAGAGTAACTGCACATGTGCAGCAAACATGTGTCTTGTTTCATGGAGCCCCTGAGGAAGCATATCAGCCCAGCCATGAAGGAAGGTAGAAACACCAGAGCAAGAGCATGATATAACAGAGCCTTCATACTGCTCATGCAGTGATGCTGTGATGTTGTTCGTTCTCCTGTCGACACATAGTGGTATTGGGATAGGGGATTATGGTGGCCTCGCTCATGCTGAGTGTGAATCTGGTTGTGGCTGAGAGAAGGAGCACCAGAATCTGACCTCAGTTTTTGCGAAATCAGCTTGTAATAATATTCAGGGATACAGCATATGTGCTGGGAAAGTCCTGGATAAATAATTTCTGGAATCCCAAAGCAGGATGTGTGTTACACAAGTATCCCTAATGAAAGTAACTGGAACTCCGAGGCATGTGAGCTGAGGCCTGAATATCTTACACAGTAAACAGGAGAACAAACTCGCCCATGCCATAGGGATGAAGTTCACAAGTCTTTGCATTTATAAGCTTATTTGTGTAAATGCATACATTTGAATAGTTAGCTTTTCATGAATATGTATGCTTTATCAACTCTGTATAGCCATAACACATTTAATTTTAGTGTTATTTGTATTAGTAATTTAAGCAGCAGAAGCTTTTGTTCTCTGTTGATTTTGTGTGTGTCAGCAAGGCCTAAATGGCCAGAGTCTCACATTTCCAGATTCCTTGAAACAAAGGTAAAATTCAGGACAGCTTCCAAGTAGAGAAGGAGGGGAGAAGGGCTGAAAAGATACCTGAGAGGGGTTGCTGGCCCTTTTGCTATGAGACAAGGGCAAGGACTTGACACAAAGCCAAGCCTTAGAGGTGAGGAAAGGCTTTGCTTGGAACTAGAGGAGACAAGGTAGAATTTGTTGAACTCAGGGAGGTGCTGGGACTTTTTAGACTAGGAAGGAAGGCCGGGAGAAAGAGTATTGACATGCAGAAGATTGAGCACACTTACATCAAACCTATTTATTAACCCATCTCATCCAACAGATCGATGAGTTTACTTAGAGCTACTTTGAATGTATTATTTTGTATTGATATATATAGTATAGCTTTTAAGACTGGAAGACTTAATTGTCTTTGGCATGTAAATGTTCAGAGCAAGGCAGGCTAGCTTTACCTGGGAACTTGTGCTGATTCTGTTCATGGAAGTGAACTGTCTTGCTTATTGAAGTCTGTGTAAAGGGGATGGTACTTTGAGTAGGACTGAAGAAAGCAGGACTGTTTGGTGATGAACTCAAGATGAAGAAGTTCTGAAGTATGTATCAAAAAGAGACAGATGCATAATGTTGCAATAGTATGTGAACTTTAATACATATTTCAGTGGAGTTGCCTGTTCTGGTTGTCATACATTCTCCAAAGAAAGACATTTTGACATCCTATACCTTAATGCAGTTACAATAGCAGTATTTAGCATTTTTGTATTCTTACAAGTTTGTGTATTTTATCACTCTTCATTGGATCTTGACTCCATGTTTACTCTTCTTATGTATATTTTTCCACCTAGAAATAGTTTATTTTAACCTGATCAAGATGTATTATTGGTGGCCCATGATATTTTGTGGAACAATGTGTGTTTCTTACTCAGAGTGAGGGAATAGATTCCCTACATAAACCACAAGAGACTTCACACTCTTGTGAGCGTGATGTGATAGCAAGAAGATCTTCAGTTCAGGCAAATGAACACCATTCACCGGTGAAAAACTTTTGTGGAGTGAGCACACGGTGTTGTGGCTTAATGGAATGATCCAGGAGTGACTGTAATAGGTACAAGTGGTAAAAAACACCAAACACAAAGGAGATTTCTCCAATGTTTGAGGAATATACAACTAAATTGGAGCTTCTCAACAAGCAGGGAAATCAAAGCTGCTCCTTTCATAGAGTGGCCTCAGACACTCAAAGGCAGGCTCTCAGCTAAGCAACGACATGTTCTTTTCTCACTACCAAAAGAGGGGCTTCGTACGCAGTTTGAATTTCTTTTGATAAAGGAATATATTGCATGCTGGATGAATGGTGTCTAAGAATTTAGCTTTGTTAAAGGCACTTTGTGCTTCTGAAATGATTTCCATTTGATGGTCTCAAACAACAATGTATAAAGATCAGCAGCATCTGTGTAGGGCAAACAACAGTTTTCAATCCTGTTTTTCAGATGGAAAATTTGAGGCACTGATCAGGTAACAGCCTGATCTTCATCTGCTTACATCTATGGAAATAGTTATTGAGTTCAGAGCACATCGAGCTATGATTTAAGAGACATACAGAATGCCAGACTGGAAGCCAGTGGCTGGGTTACTGGTGAAAAACAGATTTTCATATTCCTGCACAAGATTCACCTTCCCTTAAATTTTACCTTGAATTTCCTTTCTCACATAGAAAAAAACTCGAGCCTTCGAAGAAACTCCTAATGGACTACTAAGAAGCTTTGCATTTAAGGTACTTAGTTAAATTTGGAGTTTGTATGAAAGATATATCAGTTACAGCTTCAATACCTTCCTTCAGGTATGATATCTGGCCCTCTTAGATGTATTTTACTCCTTCAGACTTCACAGTTGACTAAACTAGTTTGACCATAAGCCTTTTGCTTCCCAGAAAATATCAGCTGTCTCAGTATGCATAAAGATGACTCGAATGCTTTGTAGGAAGAAAAATAAACGTGAATGCATTTATGATAAACCCATTCATCCGGCAGGTGAAGTGACCTCATATTGTATTTAGGTTAAGGATTTTTTAAAGGAACTTTCTCTTAAGAAGATAGGTTTTTCTCTGGTTTCTCATGAGACATTTAAAATCACACCTTTTTCTTTTTTTAAAAACTTTCCTCCTTGCAATTCACAGCTTGATAGCACTGTGAGCATGCATTCCAGATGCTATGTAAAACAGTGTACTACTGTAGTACAGTGGAATGAAGGATACCTCCATAAAATGATTAAGTATTAATCTCTATAGGAAAAAAAAGTGAAAAGTTCCTGACATGAATTTTATACTCCGTAACAACGATTATTCACTCCTTCAGCTCTAGATGCATAGCTTTTGCTGGCCAACTCTTTTGCTTTGATTTATGATGCAGAGAAGAATCACTGGGAGAGAAAGGTGACCCAAAGTTTTATTCCTCCTGATCCTGAGCTCATCGTTTTCACAGCCTGTTACTTTGCACTTAAAAATATTTCTGACTTACCTTGGTTGCTAACAGCCCAAAGAAACAGATCACCAGCCAGTGATTTGCAGAGCATAGCAGCATTCAGTCAGAGCTGTTCTTCAATTTATTAAAGTGATTAAGCACAGAATTTTCATCTCTTGCAATGGCAAACTATCCCCTTTATTGCTGAGTGGTTCTCCTTTGATTTTTAGGGCTTGATTCCTCAGGCACTGCTCTGCAAACTGGGTGTACTATGGAATCTGGATTTGCATGAGAAATAAATCTGTGCACCCTCCAGATGAATGGACTGAGTCTACGGAAGCTGAGGTGTTTCTGCCAGGATAGTAATCATTTAGTGAGCAGTGTGGGTTTATGCATCATGCCTGAAACTGAGCAGTTTTGTAAACCAGACCTGTAGCAATTGGAAGCATGGCTCCACTTCTGTTCTCTGCCCCAGGGCAGTGATCTGTGCTGAGATCGTGAATGTTTGGTAAGCTACAAGCATCGCGGTTCCATGCTGTTATGATAAAACAGCATCAGTCTGAAAAGGTTAGCAGATACCAAGCAGTGGTTGTTAAGTTTTTTTTAGGAGCTTCTAAGGTGGTGTTTGCTTTGGGGATATTTGTGTCAATGCTGATAATAATAATATGCAGTGAATTGCTGGGGCTGTACACACACCAGATATAGGAGGACTGGTGTTATTTCTGCTGTTATTTGCATAAAGTGCTAAACTTTTATAGTATGGTGATTTTTTTTCCTGCTGTTTATGAAGCTATAATATATGTCTTCAGTCTATTCATGTTCAGGAGAGCAATAATTCATTTTTGATAACACAGATTTTGATAATGTACCCAACTGTACTTGAGAATGGGTTTTTAAAGGAGCATGGCCACACCATACACAGCACTGAACCATACTACCGTAGACCAAAGACAGATCCGAGTTGTATTGTTTGCTATAAACACTTAATATCTCATGAGCATTTAGCGGAAGCTCCTTACCCCTTTGTAAATTAAAAGCCCCTTCCAGCTATTCTAGTATAACCTAATGAAATGTACAAAATGTCTACTAAAGTCTTTCTGTTCTCTATATGTGGTATATAAAGCAGTCCCAAAGACTGGCTCTGGTCTTTCTTAAGCTGTCTAGGTCACAAAGCCGTCGTTAAGAAGACTTTTCCAGAGAAGAAAATACATGACAATGGTATTTAAAGATTTTCTCAGGGTACTTCAGAATATTTTAAGCACCCTGAAGCCATCAGATAAATGTAGTAAATAATGCAGCCAGTTTTAGGTGTCTTTTTAGCAAGGTGGTTCGTGGTGATAACTCATTATTGCCATCTTTGTAGCAAAGGCTCTGTATGACTGTAAATTTCTACTGTGATCCCCTTGGTGATATAGAAATAATGAATGTTGTCTCAGAATTAACATGGGAAAGCATTTACTAAAACTCTTGGGTGCCTTCTATTCAGTTTGAGAGGTATCATTCATACCCAAGTATGGGTGGTTCTAATGGGAGAATATATCAAATAAACTAAAATGTTGCGTAAAGTTATGATATAAACAGTATATTTCCTCTATTAGATGTAATTTTCAATTGCCATTACATCCTGCTGAGCAATCTAAAATATATGGAAGAATCCATAATTATCACTCATCTTTATGAAATGTCAAAGTCATATACTCCATCAACCTCAATCTATGTGCATTAATTCATGAAGAATTTAATTTGATGAGTTTAAGTCAGAACTGAAGTATAAAAGCCTTTCAGTGCAGTTTAATTCTTTTGCCAGCATTATATACACATAACACCATCATGGTCTAGACTGGACTGTGTCACAATCTGCTCCTAAGACTAAAAATTTTGTAAATGTGTTTCTAGATCAAATAATGCTACTTACTGCAATCTTATTTCTTAATGATTTTTCTTTTACCCTACTTAAAAAAGGGGAAATTACAATTTTATGTGAAAATATTGGTCTTTAGTTTGGGTAGTTTAACGTATCTTTTATTAGCAAGACAAGGCTTCATTCTTTAAAAAAAAAAAGTGGGGAAAAAAAAACAGTTGTCTGACATTGACTGAGCAAGATCAAACCTTTGAGCTGACTACAGTGGTGTCAGTAATTGCTCTGTAGATAGAATTGCCTATTGCTTAGTAGTACTAGTGTTATCGATCAGTTGTTTTTGTCCATGAGCTGACAATGATAACCTGAAATTAGATCAAGATTTTATTAAAGGAAGAAAATCAAATTATGCCTGGCTGTAGACAAATAATAATGAGTTATATGAACATATAGTTATTGCAATAACATTTTTTGCAGAGATTTCTTGAAAATAACCCACCAAACCCTCCTGTTTCACTCATTTTTCACACCGTGCTATGTCTCCCTCACCTACACAGCAATGGGCAAGCCTACATGCTCGTAATGACATTGTTACGGTAGCCACAAAGAGGGGGAGAGGTGGCGGGGGGAGATCTGGACTGTTCCGTAAGAGAGGAATTTCAGGGGAGGTATGTGAGGGGGTGAATACAAGGATGCATAAGTTATTGCAGCCTCAAGGCAATGGTAATTTATGCACTGACAGTTCGAGTTTCATGCTATGCTATTTTAGAAAAGCCTTGCAAAGTAACTGCCTCTGTTACATTAGTGTATGTGTTGGTTTTAGAGATATTCCACTTCGTGGAGACAGTTTGAACACAAACATTTGAAACACATTCATCACAGTGTGGTAGTTGTCCTCCTTCAGCAAGAAAAAAAAAATAGTAATATAACAAGGATAGTTATTTTGCACATTCTAACATGAATTTGAATGCCCTGAAGGATTTTTCAGGGTTGTTTCATTGCTTATTTGTCAGTTTGTAGATATGTTGATGAAAGTGAAAATTGTGGCTTAAGATGATGCATGTACATTGTATTAGTGTAAATATTATTTAGTTGTCCTTTCTGGCACCATTTTGCTACACTTAAAGAAAGCAACAAAATGGATGTGAAAGGCATACATTAGAATAATGACCATTTTGGTTTGCATGTTTTCCTTATGCTACAAATCAGAGAAAAGCCTAGCTGCACACAGGGTCAATAATACCAAGCAGTGCTTCCCTTTCGATATGAACAATATAATAATATTTGTACATTAATGGACCATTTCCTTAAAAGGAAGAATTCAGCCTGGCTGTTTGATGATGAATTCTCATTTAGATAGCAATAATTTCAGTGAGTTTAATAAATATAGTGGAACTATATATCTGGAAGAACAAATAAAGAACAGTGGCTTCAAAAGTGTGAAATGACTAGAATTACACTGAGTTTTCATTAATAATAAATATGAAGCCAAACGCAGTGAGTGTAAGCAGCTGTAGGCCATTACCATTTAGATTTAATTTAAGTAATCTCTGGATTGACCTTCTTCCAAAACTGGTAGTCAATATAAACACATCATCATCGGACTTGTAGTGAATTTTACATGCCAGCCACATCCTTATAACATTTTATTGGGTGTCCCATGAAAATAATGGATAGAAAGCTAATGGGAGCCATGCTGTTATTTGTTCCTAAGTTTTAAGTGCTATTCATTTTGCACAGATAGAATCTTGGTTTACAGGACATTCATTTGCATTTTTCTGCAGATAATGTTTTTGTGGCTTCAGTGTCCTCCCTCTGACTATAAAGCTGGATTTTGTCAAAGTGCTTTTAACATTAAAACTTCTACAGTAAGGGATTCGGAGTGTTGCTGAAGGTAACTAAGTTGGTTCAGTTGAGTAAAAATCAGAATATGCCTCAGAGCATAGCAAAAGCCATTCACTACATTTTTTTTTGAAGTGAAGCATTGCATGTTTGAAACAGGTAAAGGTTTGACCTCACGTATTTTGAAATAGTTTCATTACAGGTTCAGGGGAAACAGCAACAAAATTGTAACACAGACATAAAAACCATGATTATAAAAGAAGACGAAAAATTCTCCAAATTTTTATATTCAAATGTGTTCTTTTTTCTTAATCCCAGACAAGTGATATTTACAACTTCATATAAATAATGCTATTTAAAATGTTTGCTTAAGAGCAATGAGTTAATTGTGTCAATAATGAGAATTTTTATTGTGGGCCACTTTGTAATATTCTGATGGTTATTCTTTACACTTTTATTGAATTCAGATGGTAAAAATCCACCTAGCTGTTGTATTTAATCTGCAGTTGTTACTGGGAATGGGAAGGGGATCTCTTCTGGCCTTGAGTTTCGGCAGCATCTACCATGATGGTGGTTAGAGAGCCTACCAGGGGAGGTGCCCCGCTAGACCTTATGTTCACAAACAGTGACGGTCTGGTGGGAGATGTGGTGGTTGGGAGCTGTCTTGGGCAGAGTGACCACGAAATGGTTCAGTTCTCTATTCTTGGCGAAGTCAGGAAGGGGACCAGTAAAACCGCTGTCTTGGACTTCCGGAGGGCTGACTTTAAGCTGTTCAGGTCACTGGTTGGCAGAGTCCCTTGGGAGGAGGTTCTGAAGGGCAAAGGAGTCCAGGAAGGCTGGGCGCTCCTCAAGAAGGAAGTCTTAACGGCTCAGGAGCGGTCTGTCCCCACATGCCCAAAGACGAGCCGACACGGAACTAGACCGGCCTGGCTGAGCAGAGAGTTGTGGCTCGAGCTTAGGAGAAAAAGGAGGGTTTATAATCTTTGGAAAAGAGGGCGGGCTACTCAGGAGGACTATAAGGATGATGCGAGGCTGAGCAGGGACAAAATTAGAAAGGCCAAAACTCATCTGGAGCTCAATCTGGCTACTGCCGTTAAATATAACAAAAAACGTTTTTACAAATACATCAGCGCAAAAAGGAGGACTAAGGAGAATCTCCATCCTTTACTGGATGCGGGGGGAAACTTAGTTACAAAAGATGAGGAAAAGGCTGAGGTGCTCAATGCTTTCTTTGCCTCAGTCTTTAGTGGCAAGACCGGTTGTTCTCTAGATACCCAGTACCCTGAGCTGGTGGAAGGGGATGGGGAGCAGGATGTGGCCCTCGCTATCCATGAAGAAATGGTTGGCGACCTGCTACGACACTTGGATGTACGCAAGTCGATGGGGCCGGATGGGATCCACCCGAGGGTACTGAGCGAACTGGCGGAGGAGCTGGCCAAGCCGCTTTCCATTATTTATCGGCAGTCCTGGCTATCAGGGGAGGTTCCAGTTGACTGGCGGCTAGCAAATGTGACGCCCATCTACAAGAAGGGCCAGAGGGTAGACCCGGGGAACTATAGGCCTGTTAGTTTGACCTCGGTGCCAGGGAAGCTCATGGAGCAGATTATCTTGAGTATCATCACGCGGCACTTGCAGGGCAACCAGGTGATCAGGCCCAGTCAGCATGGGTTTATGAAAGGTAGGTCCTCCTTGACGAACCTGATCTCCTTCTATGACCAAGTGACGCGCTTGGTGGATGAAGGAAAGGCTGTGGATGTGGTCTACCTTGACTTCAGTAAGGCTTTTGACACCGTTTCCCACAACATTCTCCTTGAGAAACTGGCTGCTGGTGGCTTGGACTGGCGTACGCTTTGTTGGGTTAAAAACTGGCTGGATGGCCGGGCCCAAAGAGTTGTGGTGAATGGAGCCAAATCCAGTTGGAGGCCGGTTACTAGTGGAGTCCCCCAGGGCTCAGTGCTGGGGCCAGTCCTCTTCAATATCTTTATCGATGACCTGGATGAGGGGATCGAGTGCACCCTCAGTAAGTTTGCAGATGATACCAAGTTAGGTGCGTGTGTCGATCTGCTCGAGGGAAAGAAGGCTCTGCAGGAAGATCTGGATAGGCTGGACCGATGGGCTGAGGTCAACTGCATGAAGTTCAACAAGGCCAAGTGCCGGGTCCTGCACCTGGGGCGCAACAACCCCAAGCAGCGCTACAGGCTGGGAGATGAGTGGCTGGAAAGCTGCCTGGCGGAGAAGGACCTGGGAGTACTGGTTGATAGTTGGCTGAATATGAGCCAGCAGTGTGCTCAGGTGGCCAAGAAGGATAACAGCATCCTGGCTTGCATAAGAAGCAGCATGGCCAGCAGGTCTAAGGAGGTGATTGTCCCCCTGTACTCAGCTCTGGTGAGGCCGCACCTTGAGTACTGTGTTCAGTTTTGGGCCCCTCGCTACAAGAAGGACATGGAGGTGCTCGAGAGAGTCCAGAGAAGGGCAACGAAGCTGGTGAGGGGTCTGGAGAACAAGTCTTACGAGGAGCGGCTGAGGGAGCTGGGGTTGTTTAGCCTGGAGAAGAGGAGGCTCAGGGGAGACCTCATCGCTCTCTATAGGTACCTTAGGAGTACCATCGCTCTCTATAGGTACCTTAGGTACCTAAGGAGGCTGTAGCGAGGTGGGGGTTGGTCTATTCTCCCATGTGCCTGGTGACAGGACGAGGGGGAATGGGCTAAAGTTGCGCCAGGGGAGGTTTAGGTTAGATATTAGGAAGAACTTCTTTACCGAAAGGGTTGTTAGGCATTGGAATGGGCTGCCCAGGGAGGTGGTTGAGTCACCATCCCTGGAGGTCTTTAAAAGACGTTTAGATGTAGCCCTTAGTGACATGGTTTAGTGGAGGACTTGTTAGAGTTAGGGCAGAGGTTGGACTAGATGATCTTGGAGGTCTCTTCCAACCTAGACGATTCTGTGATTCTGTGGTTCTTAAGAGCTACTAAAGAAGTCATTGCTGATTATTACGCCAGAATGAAGGCAAAAGGATGGGAACGTTTTGCTTCAAAATTGAGAATTAGTTTCAGTTTTATTACTTTAAATATAAGAGTTACAATATGAAGCATAATGGCCTCAATTGTCATACAGACCACAGAGTCTAGAAGCAATAGAAACAGAAATTGCTGGGTCACAAGGGAATCTAGTTTTCCATAAACTAATAAAAATAATGTTCTAATAATTTCTATGTGATTCCTCAAGGATTTTTAGGGACATATTTGTTAAAGAAAAGCCGAACACTAATACATTTTAGTTTTACTTTTCATTAGAAAACTAAAAATTTTAGTTTTTTCCAATTACTGTCCTTTACAGAGTATTCCTTTATGCAGTGTCATAATCTCAACTTACTGTTCACAGTTTTGTCTCGTTTTCTTTCCAGGGCTTTCTACTTTATTCTGTGGTAATATAACAATAGGTTCTTCAACATAGGTAATAACTGTGTATTTTCTCCCCTTCCTGTCAGAAATAAAGCTTAGGAAAAAAATTTTGTTCAAGTCAAGTAGAACCTGGGAAGGAGTGGGAAATGTTCAGCAAAACAAACATTACAAAGTTCATTTGGGGCCACGTTGAACAATTTTAGTTTATCTGGAAAATCTGGTTCACATTATTTTGAAAATAACCTTTTGTTTAATCTTTGTTCAAATTTTGAAATGAAAAGTCTGGAAGAATCATTTTAAGAAATATTTTTCTTCATTCTTTCAGTCAAAATAATAAGTTTAGCTTGGCCTGAACTAACTTGTAGCTGTGGTCCTCTCCCCTCCCAAAGCTCTGTAGCTCTGTCCTTTCAGTAAATGTACTGCTTATTGAAAAAAAAAACCACCAAATCACCAGCTCTATTACTGAACTAAGGGAGTGGGAATTTCTAACAGGACAGTTCCCTAAACAGTAAATGAAGTTCTGTGCCCATGTGTGTTTCATGCAGTGCATCAAAGAACATTTTTAATTTATTTGAGAATGGCCAACGGCCACACTTTATGGAAAAAAGACAGCAGTAAACACACTGCTTTTAGCCAAAATAAATGCATTAGGACCTTATTTTGGCAATCTTCACATCTCAGTTAAATATTATGATATTCTATGCAAGGATATGATTTTACTGAGACTAGAATTATTTATATACCTGCCTTCATTTGTTATCATCAACACTTAATTTTGTTGTATTAATATTTTTTTTAATTATGGTTATGAAACTGTAAACATAAGTTTTGTCCTATGCTAAGTTTGCTCAAGAAGCAAAATTAGTATTTAGCAATGATTTTTAAATCATTAAGTTACAGATTTACTGCCCTTCTACAGTATATAAAGTTATTTGGCATTCATCAATCATTTGTAGGTATAAATGATTATTATATATAGATACATATTTCCTAAATAAAAAGCATGAAATTATCATTAACGCTTTATGCAAAGACAGATATAACAAAAGTTTTGATTACGATTTTTCAGGTACGGATCAGACTATTTTAAATGTTTATTTTCTGCTCAGTGCAATCTTTTCCATATGACTTTTACGTGCTTTTGTGCGGTGTTGATCATATATTATCTTTGTAGAATTCATGAGTATTGTTCATTTAAACAGTAAGTTAGCAAGGTGACTAATAGCATACTATTTTATTGGTGTTTTCTCTTTGCCCCAACTATTAGTTTGTATTTACATAAGGAAAGTTTATCAGGCACAGATGTCTGAACTGCACCTATCATAAGGAGCCTCATCTATTTAAGAGCTAAGTCTGTTCCACCCAGATGCAAGAAAACCCTCAGACAAGAAGCAGTCAGCTTTGCTTAATGTCATATTTCTTGCAGGGTGCTTTCCAGACAGTCGGCCTCATCTCTGTTATTTTTGTCTCGTCTCTTGGAGATGAATGGTGCTGTGGTACCGCAGGGGTCAGGTGAAGCCATGGTACATAGTTGTGCCTTCTAGTGGTGAGAGTGTTTTTGCAGATGGAGTAGATGAACACAGACAAAATCTTGTGTCGAGACTGTCTCATTTCTTAGCCCTAATGGCATGTATCACTCATTCTCACATCGGGATTGCTGAAGCCCTCACAAATACCATGGTAAAAATTCCATTAAAACTGATGACAGCTTTTCCTTTGTCCTGTTCAATTTTCAAAGCAAAAATCCCAAGCATCAGAATAGAGGCTCCAAAATCCACTTAGCTAAGTAATAAAAAATTACCTTGCCAGGAAAGCAAGCTGTTCTGTACTCCTTGCAGAGGACACAAAAGTGTTTCTTCCAGAAACCTGATCACAGAGGAGCACTGCATGCTATTGCATTCTAGCCACTGGGTCAAGAAAGGAGCTACCTGCCACGGTGTTGTAAGGAAAAGTTGTCCCTGTTCCAGGCCTCTGGTCTTTTTAGACATAGTCAAATTGTAAGGTAAAACCAGCTTCTTCCTCTACGGTTTATAGAAGTGTATAGTTTAAGAGGCAAGCCTTTAACTTAGCCTTAAACAGCCTTGAGTTGTGCCAGGGGAGGTTTAGGTTGAATATCAGGGAGAATTTCCCCACAGGAAGCATGATTAGGCATTGGAACAGGCTGCCCAGGGAGTGGTGGAGTCACCATCCCTGGAGGTATTTAAGAGACGTGTGGATGTGGCACTTTGGGACATGATTTAGCAGTGGATTTGCAGTGTTAGGTGGAGGGTTGGACTTGATGATCTTAAGGGTCTTTTCCAACCTCAGTGATTCTGTGATTGTATTCTAACTTTATGTATTGGAGCCTCATTCTCTAACTGTGCCTGGAAGTTACCCTATGCACCAACTCCACTTGTTTTTCCCATAGGATTGTTGCATTCAGCTGCTAGGAGTTGCTTTGAAAATGCCCAGTGGAGCCTCACCTTCTGTGGGGGAAGCACAGTCAGGGTGCATCAGTTTCACTGTTTAAAACCATTAGATTTGCTGACCATTCAGTATAAAGGCCATCCTGTTTGGAACAGAACAAACCAGCCAGAAAAGTATTATACAGCTTCTGCCCCACCTGGGCCCCAAAACAAAACACTTGAAATAGCCAGTTAGCAATGCATCACTGGGGTCAGTATGTGTATTTCAGATACAGGCACTGTGCTTTTATTTACTACTCAGTGTAGAGGGATGCAGTCTGTACATCCAGCAAAGGAAGGAAGAGCTGGCTTCCACCATGTTCCACCTGGATGTGGAACAACAGCTTTAGCATAGTCTGGGTGCTGCCACATCTGAGCCTTTGTAATCTCTTGCCTTCCTTTGTGCTAGTAGTGGTATTCTGGAACAGTTGGAAGAGAAGCCACAACCTGGGTCCTGAGATGCCAAGAAGGAAATTGAAGGCACTCTCTGAAAGACAGCTGCTGCACAAGCTCCCTGAGTATTGCAAGGCACTCCTGTGGTGCTAGAGGTGGATCCAGTGTGTGTCTGAAGATCAGTGTTGTTGCTCTGAGGAGCTATGTGAAGGATGCAGGAAATTAAGCTTCAGTAGGGAGTGAAACCTTTCTCACATTGTCAATACTCAGTGTTTATTTAAGAGAAAAATCAAAAGATTGTCTGATAGCAAAGAGCTTTCCTGTGCCACACCAGATGTTCAGCTGCATGCAAAATTCCTAGCGAAGCTGATGGGAGGTATGTCTAGTGTATTGGGCGTTTCCATGCTGCTTGAATCTCATGTCTGTTGTCCATGTACCTGAAATGCTGAAATCCATGGACCAGAAATGCTCTTTGTGACTTTTTAAAAGATGATCATTGGGATTCAAATTTACCCTTTCTCTCTTTGACCATTATAAAATCAACTGCTTAGAAAGATCTAAGTTACTCCTGATAAGCCTTGACAGCTACATACTGATTTCTTGTTAACAGACATGAGTTTCCACTTTGGTAAGTGCTGCTGGTTCAAATTAGAGTCCTGGTGTTTGAAGACATCTGTCAGGAGGGAGCTAAGAAAGATGAGTTGAAGTTTATAAAGCTGACAAATACAGGTGATGAGGCTTGCCTTCCAGTTTTTTCTATATAACAAAATAAAACATCATTTTGCTTCTTCTTTAATAATGTACTGCAGATGGCTAAGTTAATTTTAACTTTAATTTTAACAAGATAATTTTTAACTTCAAGAGACCAGCCAGTTTATTGCATGTAACATGAAATAATAAGCCACTAGCCCAGTGGAAAAACTACAGCACATGTGGTGCAAAATCACAGAATTGCCTTGCTGATACGTGTTTAATAGTGTAAGCAGTTTGACATAGTGCTTGATGCCATTCCCTCTACAGTGAATGGCAAAGCTCCCTGGAACCTGGTGCTGTTGGAGGGGTGTTCAGGATTTGGGATTAAGTGAATTACTTAGTGATTCCTAAGTGTGCCTCAAAATAAATATTTGTAGGTCTAGACTGTAAATGAGTTCTGTATAGCTGTTGACAGGAAGCGTTGCGAACCACTTTGTGGTCATGGCCTGATGAACAAAAGCATTACATGAAAAATGTTGCAAATTGCTTGCTTTTAAGTTCTGAATGGCATGAGGTCCTGGTTTGTCTTTCGCAATTATATGCTTAGAACCAAACACAGTCTTTCTGTGAACCCTTTTAGGAGCAACACATATAATTTCTCCAGGAACATGGCTGACATATTCAGAAGTAAGAATTCCCACAAAAATTCCAGATGTCTCTAGCTGAAGCATATTTAGGCTTGTGGTCATTGACAGCGTTTTAAATCTCTTTTCTTGTATGGGGAATGGAAAAGAGCTGATCTAGAGAATATATAGTTCATTTATCTCTCTCCCTGCTTCACTCCCAGGGTGTTATTGTTCCAAGATGTAAGAGGGAGAAGAAAATATTCCTGTATGTGGAAAATAAGGTACTGGTGTTACATGTAAGGCAGAGAAACTGGAAAGTCAGGTTGTTTCTCTTCTGGTATTCAGGAATAGATGATGGAATAAATCTAACCCTCTCTGGAGTCCTAAATACAAAGGACATTTGGGAGTGTGCTTAAGTTAGGCTGAAGGTCTGCTGTGGCAGATCCACTAATGCTACATGGTAGGAGCATAATCTCAGCTTTGTATCTTTCAGCATGCATTTGTTTTTAATCAACCCTCAGTTCCACATCATCCAAAGTGATAGCAGTGAATCATAATGATGGGGCAAGTAAATGAGCAGAAGACATGAGGTGTAGCAAGGGAGTCAACAACAGTGCTGTTTCTGGTAGACAGGAGTGAAGACACCAACAAGATTTCCATTACCGGCACAGCCAAAAGGGCTATCCAAAGAATAAGGGCAGAGATGCACAGTGTAGACTTTTTTAAATAGGGACAAAATTTTTGCTGCTTTTGTTAATATAATAGCTAAGCTATTAAGCTATTTTGTTAATAATAGCTAAGGCTAACTTGTCTGTACAGCAGCACAGAATGTGATTCATGACCTCTTGATACACTGTAGTTGTATAGCACAGTCATAGTAACCCAGTGTTTAAAGAATATGCTTTTAAAATGTTTGCTTTTTTTTTTTTTTTCTCAGAAAAAAAGAGTAGAACATTTTCTTGTAAAAAAGAAAGGTGTTGGCTTGATATTTCACTGCAAGGAGAGGGTTAGCTTTGAGAACAGTCAGAGGGGACCAGCTCCCTGGAGTAATCACTACCATTATATTTTGAGCCTGGAACGTCTCCACATTAATAATTAGTCAGGATAGATGGAATTTTTTTATTGAATTCAATACCAGTTGCTCACAGGCGTGACCGACCTGGTTTTTCATTGCTTTTCATACCTGCACAGAGATTATTACAGTGGCACAAAGCGTTAAAATAAATCTTATTTAGTTTACTTGGGGAAAAAATAATGACTAAACATCAAACAACAGGTGCCACCCAACTGAAGGAGGCAGTGGTGGAATGATAAACTTTTGTTTTTAAGCTTTCATCTGTGCAGAACCCTTACAACCTTCCCATTCCGTATATCAGGGACCTCACTTGTTCTGTGAAACCTTTCTCTGCCCGAATGACTACAGTAATGATAAACTGAATGATAAGGACCGTAAGTGTTTGTGCTTCTACCTCTGTGCACCATTCACTATATAGTTTCTATTTCAGATTAGATAATACAAAACTTTTTGCATGTTTTATCATTGTAGTTTGCTAAGCATGCAATCAGATTTGTGAGGCTTTGGAGTCACAGAAGAGTAGTCATGTATCAGGGTAATGTCAGAACAAATGGAATAGAAGAGTTCTTTTGTTCCACTGAAGATTGGATTGAATATTCAAATAGCATATAAACGTTTTAAATAAGAGTAAACACTTGGCAGTGTAATTGGGTGCGAAGCCCAAAGTAATTGGAGTACTGAGGCTGACTGATCCCAAGGATGTTTTTGTTGCAGCTTCCTAATTTTACGAAACAACTCTGAGAAAACATTAAGAACAATTTAGTTTCATATTATGAAAATAAGGAGCTTGTAGCTTAGATGCAACCCCTTCCTTTTGTAATATGTATTCTGCCACTCTGCAACCACTGATAGTCTTTCTCAGATATGTGCTCAACCCTTTTAGTCAGGTAGTGCTTATCTGTGCACTTGTTGAACGTGTTGCAATGAAGTAACTAAATAGTGTATTCTGTAGAGTTCTGTGTCACTTTTTAAGCAGGCCACAATGTACGTATTCTACGCATATCCTATTTTCATAAATTATTTACAAAGGCACACAGGACAGGTCTTTCAGAGGTATTTAGGGTTTCAGCATAAATGTAGGCACATTGTGAAAAGTACCTTAAGCACCAACATGCCTTAAAGTTAAATCATCAGAGTGCAGATACCCTGCCTGTTCAGATGCTTCAGCAACTGCATCTTAATTGCCTGAAAAATCTACTCCTACCATCCTACCCGAGTCACTTTTGAAATGAAAGGCAGATACCTGTGAAAATGTTACCTACATTGCACTGTGACATGAACCCTTTTCTGAAAGGATCACAGGCAAAAGCATGATTTTTTTTTTTCACATACCAAATTGTTTCCATTTCTAGATTATGTAAGTCTTTACCATTTACCATGGGCACACGGTGAATGAAACACTTGTAACCTTTTATTGATACTGTTCCATGTTCATGGTGATGCAGTAGTGTACATTTATGCTAAGATGGGGACAAATTTTGAGGCTATATGCCTGTCTATTGACACGTCCTTTATATGCAGAATCAGTTTTGTCTAAGGTGGGTTGATATGGTAAGGTTGAGCTTTTGTTGAAATTGCCTTTGAAGCCATATGTTGTTCCCTGAGTTCTGTTTCTCTATGAAGCCCATCAGATTAGTCTTTCTAAACCATCAATTATCAGAGCAATAAGTTAGGCAACTCTGTCCATGCCTAGCTAATGTTACCTTCTTTTTTTTTCTTTTTTGATAGTTCAAAATTGTGTTATGCCTTCCTGTGCAAATTCTATTTGTGGAGCATAAAAATGAAGGGGATGGCACCACAGGGAACAGAAAATATCCAATCCCTGAGCATAATGTCTTGGAAGGAGGTATGCTGTGATCACAAACTAGAAAATCTGGATCTGAAACCCAGCCCTTGTTAAAGTGTGGAGCCAACCCCAAGAATATTCTCCCTCTCCTTCCTTCCCCAAGTGAACACATCAAAACTTGAAAAAATGGAGGCAGAGCTAAAGTTTTGAATCACATTCCCATCTTCCTTTAGTGAATATCTATGCTGGAATGTTCACACATTTCCATGTATTCCAGCATAATATTTCATCTAAGTTGCCTCCGTGAGCTAAGTTAGGAATAGCATACGCAGTAACTGCCCACAGATACTTAAATCTGTGTTTTCCCCCATCTAAGCATACTGACTACAACCTCTGTATTTGGAAGTGGCAAAATACAAAGCAGCAGCCAAAAAATAATCTGTGTGTTAGCAGAGAAGGGATTGCTAATGCTAAAATCGTTAATGTTTTTTTTTGTTGTTGTTGTTGTTTTGATATAATGAAACAGACCTTTAATATTCAAATAGGATTATAGAACTGCATATTAACAGGGCATTGTTTCCCCTCTACTATCTTTCTTCAATAGCAGGTAAAGATCTAGGAATCTCCTGACTGACAATTGGCAGTTTCTGCTCTGTAGGTGATGTGAGCCTGTTTTGTGTCACCATCCTGCAGAATAAACCAAGTCTCTTTGATGTCCAGAGCATGATGGTGCAGGAAGTAATGGTGTTGGGTCACTGATGTAGAGCACTGAGTCCATACATACTCATTCTGCCTCCTCGTTCGTGTTAAATGTCTTGAAAAGTGACTTGTTACCCCTAAGCTTTACGCTGGGTCAGGTGTTGTGGTGTATATCG
Source organism: Cygnus olor (assembly GCF_009769625.2). Lineage (NCBI taxonomy): Eukaryota > Metazoa > Chordata > Aves > Anseriformes > Anatidae > Cygnus > Cygnus olor. Next base: position 20,742,961 of record NC_049181.1, on the reverse strand, counting down.
ATGTCATGCAAACCATCTACTAACTTTGTAAATTGTCATACTGTTGCCTCACTGCAGCAAGAATCAGTATAAAGGAAGTTACATGATATATATCTGGTGCTCTGGTCATTGCAGTGGAACTGTACTTGTGTGTTCAAGCCCAGTTCAGGCCAAGTAGTCAGGGAGGTGTACAGATCTGTCTTAAATTAATATGAGACCTTGTAATTAATGAATACGTGCTTGTTATGAAGAGAAATGCTTGAACTGAAAAAATATAGGTAATAGTGCTGTATAAAAGCTCCATGTTGCTAGCTATTGGTAATAAAAAGGCAGAAGTAACAGAGTGACTGAAAAGAAACACACATGCAGGCCGTGAGGATGGATCCATAAATTATCATTCACATTATCATAAAAAGTCATTTAAATTTCAGAATATTTTTAAAATCAGCACTCACCCTTTGATTGCTATATTTTTTTAGTGTTCAGAATAAATAAAAGGAACTTAACTTACAGGCTGGGACATGAGACGTATTCCAGATGCAAGGGCAATTAAAATACTGGATACCAAAGGGTGAGATGTTGATGAAGAGAGACTTTGAAAGGCTGATAGCATCTGTTAACGAAAAATCTCAGAGGCAAAAGATTTGTTTGCTCAGGTAGTTTGAGAAACAGAAAGTATAGATAAAGGTTAGGGACAGGAATAAATATGTTTCTAACATGATTGACTGAAGGTCAGATAGAAAGAACAATTTTACTATGTTTGAGGACAGTTCAACTAGCATAATTTTTTCCAAGACATTTATCTGAGGTGAACCTAGTTGTTTTTTGTGATGAATGTGTATTTCAGTTCATAGTCTGATTACCATAATCTCCTGTGATTGTTTCTTCAAAGGAATTAATATTTATCATTTCTTAGACTCAGCAGCTCTCAACATGTTTTTAAGAGAAAGCAGGCAGCAATGCTCTTGAACGTTCATGCTAAAAACCCTGTGTGTATCATGGCAAAGAATTAACTTGTGTTATCAATAATTTTAAATTTGCAGCATACATTTAAAATACATTTTTAGCTCTTTAGATTAATGCAGAGATAAGTGAAGCCAAGTTTTAGCTATTTTCGAAATCCTCTGCTGTTGATAAGAGGATAAGTTTCCCTATTCCAATGTATCAGAATAAATGCACTAATATTCTGTTTTGGCTAAAGAAGTTATTTAAGATTTAAAATGAATTCAATTTTATTTCCCTTTCTCAAATGATAATTTCACACAATATTTTCCTTTTAAGTTTATTTGTAGCTGTGTCAAAAATGTGCAACTTTACCCTGAATAATAAACAACTCTTTCCATCAGTATCCCAGTTCAGTAGGGGCTAGGTAGCTTTCCATTTATTCTAGCAAATAACATCAGATACAAAATGATTCTGATATAGCACAATGATGGTTTTACTATGTAATTTCACTGGCTACTGTGTTTGTAGGCAGTATAAGAATCTTTAAAAGTATATGTTCAACTATGTTATCGCTTGACATAAAAATAAATCCTAGATAAATGAATCAGGAGAACATGAATTTGAATTTTGGCCCTATTACTAATTCTCTGTGTGGTATAGGATGAATCATTTTTCATTCTTTGTGGAATTTATTATTTGTCTATTTCATATGGGAGTGTTGATAGTAAATCTGTTAATTTGCAGAGCTTAGGGATGTATTTAATATTAACATTATTAATATATTTTTAAGATTTTTTTTCTGAAAACTGAATGATATAAAAATATCTCCCATGATATGCACTGCTTTGTGTTAAGTATAGACTCTGTGGGAGATAGAAGTCCATGCCCTGTGCTTCTGAAGTAATGAAGCTAGGCTGAAATGTGTCAATGAGGCACTGATAGATCAGGAGTTCTGCAGGCTTATTGAAGAGAGGAAGGAAATCAACGTAGCTGTATCAGTGCCAATGAGAAGGTCTGTATTAGCATTGTGTACAGGAGCAGACCTTTTGTTTCCTAGGTAAAATCAGTGTTCATCACACCACTCCACTCAGATCAACCAGTCAAGCCTTGAGAAAGGTAGTTCAACAGCTTGGCTCATCACCGAGCAGCAGCCTGCTTTTATTGCAGCTTTTCATTTCCCGTTTTTCTCCAAGTGATAAAATAAGCCAAATATATCCCCTCAAAGTCACTGTTGTCGCCAGAAACTGAGTTGGATTCACCATGTGTCTTGTAATATCTTCACATGCTCTGATTTTGGCTTTTTTAAGCTTTCCCTTTGAGAACTGGCTTCACATGGAATGTACTTAGGTTGTCTTGCAGACAAGTTAGGTTTTCTTTTCCAGCCTGATAATTGCTAACTGTGACTCCTAATTAGAGTCTTTTTGCTGAGATAAATATGTAAACACAATTAGGTATGTATTTTTAAAGTGCAGTAATTAGCCTCATCAGTTGAGTGCTAGTCAACAAGTTGGGATTTTTGTTCTCTTTTAGTTTCTCAATTACAGGTACAGGTTGTGAGTGATTCCTACAAAATGATGCCTTACACAGTTTCATGTCTGTATTATCTTCCGCTGATTTTCTGTGTTACAAACGTAGAAAAATGGCACTGCTTTTGCATGGTCTCTCTCTCGCAACTAGAAAGAAAACCTAAGAGGTTGTCATCCAAATGTGCCTGGAGTTAAGGACAGACTAAGGCCAAAGCATCTCACTTAGGCCTGACTTTGGTCAACTTGATGACATCTGACATCAAGAGGATTACGGCTGAGGTTCTGTCCAGGGTGGCCAGATCTGGTTTCTTCAGTAACCAATGGATGGGAGTAATGACAGAATCCAGCTTTAGTGGTCTGAAGGAAGTGGTTGGTAATATCTTGATTTCTCCATTTTTGCCCCAAAGATCTTCTATTCTGATTACATCATTCAAAGGCTTTTCAGCTGAAGGCTGTTCTGCAGGCCTCAGAGCACGGTGTGGACACATTCCAGCTCGCTCCCTTTAAAGGCAGTAAACGGGGCTCCAAAACAGTATGATCAGGGGTTAGAAGTGGTCACAGGTGAACAGAATGAGTGGAGCCACTACAGAAGGATGCATTTAGACAAGGCTATGATACATGTTGTTGGTTTCCTGACACCAGTAGGATGCAGGACGGTACAAAACAAATGGTTTATTCTGAATTTGCTGATGTCAGTTGGAGTGTGCCCTTGCTGGACAATTCAGAGCACTCAGGGAAATTGGTGTTGGGCAGGAATATCATTGGAGTTAAACTCCAAGTTTTGAATCCCACTGTATTTATGACAGTGTTGTGCTTGCTTCATAGTTTCAGGCTTTCAGGTCTGCTGGAGAGAGACCTGAAAGTCCTGGATTCAGTGTAGAACTTGGCAAATGAAATCACTGTACTTAAGCAGTTTAATTATTTGTATGAAGATTTCCTGAAATTTGGAAGTTAATTATTTTTAATGTTAATGTAGTTTTACCATTTCACCATTTGCATTTTGTAAAAAATGTTTTCCTTTTGGGAGGGCTTTCCTTCCCTACCCCTAGGCCCACGCCTTCCAAATCTCATCATCCTCTGGTGACAGCATGCCCTCACTACTACCTCTGTCAGCCTTCTGATAGCATCAGCATCAAAAGTTCTTAATAATAAGTACACAAATGATACCCTACAGCCTGTGCCCACTAAACAACACATCGCTCTTCACCTTCTGTCACTTCCCAAAATACATTTTTTTCTTTGATCTTCTGTGCTAGTTCTTCTGTCTTCTCTGCACAATTGTTTACCTGTTATATTTTCCTCAAGCAGAACGTAGTCTTGTTTTAAAATGTCTCTATTTCATCTGTTTTCTGTTACCCATCTGCATCCAGGAGACTGTAATAGCTCAAGTATTATTCTTCATTTGGAAAAATTGAAATAAAGATTGACATAGCAAGGCTAAAACTAGAACACAGCTGTTTCGATAAACTTCGGATCATATTATTGTATTGAGGTATACCTATCTGTCATATGCTAGGAGACCTGCCAACATCGTGAAAGTCATATGTAAAAGTTCTCTTACAGAAGTGACAGCATTGCTTATGGCATCTTTACGTCTGACCTTGGTTATTGTGCTCTCTGGTTCCTTACTGCATTACTCTCATTTTACAATGGCACAGCTGCATTCAAAAACACTGAGTTGCACTGACCTAAAACTTGAGTAAAATGTGGGGTGAATTAGATGCAAGAGTGTTATAGAAGAACAGATCAAGGTGAAAAGCATTCAGAAAGAATATTTTTTCTTTTTATTTAAAAAAAAAAGTCTTTTTCTTGCATTCAGCAGGTCTGAATTCCTACATGTTTAGCTGCATCCCATCCTGAACAAATGCAGACCATATGGTTCCTGTAAATTCTCCTTTAGAGCCAGGCAAGTTCACATTCACACAACCAAGCTGACATGTCTGTTTGTGTAGATTTCTGTGTTTATGGATGACAGTTTGCAGTAATATAATATGTGTACAGGATAGACTAGAGGTTTACCGAATAGAAAAAGCAGAAGAAAAAAACAACAATAGAGTGTGTTTGCGACTTGGTCTAGAAGGTTGTCTGATACCAGAACATCAGAGTGCAACACATCATGTGTTGGTTGCTAGATAGAGGTGATCAGATCAAAAACAGATGGAATGTGTTTATTCAGCTTTTAGTTAATGATTTGAACTTGCACCTGTTGGATGAGGGAGCACTCCAGTGTACTACTCATTTGCTACATCTCTTCCTGGTGACCAATTTTAGCAGCTTGTTCATTGCTTCTTCCACCACTGTAAAATCATTACATGGACACAAGTTAGCCAAAGGATATTTACCTAACTGACATGTTTGGATTTTGAATGATGGCGTGTGTTTTGGGCTGGGTACATGTTTTTTAGTCATACCTAATATGTTGAGCTGTTTGCTTTTAAATTAGTGCTAGGCCCAGTGCCAAACACACAGAATATGTAAGCGTATCTCCACTTTCAGACCTCTGGTACGCTTTAATGTAAGCTGGCATCACAGAATTTGTGTTTGCTTGGAGAAGCACCTGCCTTGATGGCCTCCTTCCTGGTGAGTTCATTGTGCCCTTGTCAAATGTGAGTCCACACCTAAATCCCTGAAGTTCACTCATAAACCAGAATCTTAGTTCTTTGGATCATGTCACAGATTGAAAACACAAGTATTCGTATCAGCACTGATGTTCATTCAGCTGGCACAAACATGCTGCCTTCCAGGAAAAGATACCCCTTGAAGATCTTCAGCACTCAGCAAGGCAGAAGAAAGAGGGACTGCAAGCAAAGATTTTTTCATTTCTAATAGGAGTTTAAGGTTCAAGATCTTACCTGGAACATTCAGAAAAGGAGTTATTTACATCACTCCTAATTTTTTCTCAGTAAGTGCTTTGGTGTCACTTGTGAGAGCTCACGTGATGCTGCAGACATTCCAATGTGGTCATTTCCTCATGAAACATTAATGATTGCTGTTATTTAAATAAGTTCAATCGTGATATATGTAGAATTTCTTTTGGCTGAGCAAATTGCTCAGATGAATTTTGCTTATGTGGATGTGGGAAAAGTTTTATGAGCTTCACAGACAGATGAAAAGGAGTGAAATGTCCTCTTCGTCTGTTTTAGTGGGGTCAGTTGAGACATCCTTGTATCAGAGGAATGATTTGAAAGAGAAAGACACAGGCTTTTGTTCCCTGGCAGAAGTATGAAGATACTGGATGTATGAGTGTCTCAGTCCAGCTGCAGTGAGGACTGCCAAGAGTGTAATTCTGTCTGGGATGTTTAATGCACAGATACAGCATTGCAACAAATGATATTTTCCATGCTTTGAGGGAAATTCATATTGAATATTTTCCCTCTTTTGCAAGCCTCAGTCAGCAAAAATCAAAATACTTGTTCCAGTTCACTGAGTGGTGAGCTGGGCACTTGTTTTTGTTCTAGTTTTATTGCTATAGTTGCCTTCAGCCCATCATTTTGTGGACTGTTTAGATAAGGGCTAGCTTTTTTAAATCATCACTATTTTAAGAATAAGCCAGACAATGACACACTTGAATATTAAGACCAGGATTGCCTGTGCATTTAGTAGGTGCAGATAAGATTGGCTTGCGTGATTGCATTTGACAATCACAACCACTCCCCAGTACATGGCTAGAAGGAACCAGAATATAATGTGTGTCTTTTATCTGACCTGGCAAGCGTGGACATTGCCATCAAGTGACCAGACATAATTGTAAATCAGTAATGCCAACACATTAATAATGTAGTGCAGCAAAGGGATGTGGTGCCATCAGAAAAGGTAGCCTCAGAAATAGCTCTTCCAGAGAAATATGTCTTCCATCCTGTTTCTTTTTCACATCCAAGGTCAGAATGAGAAAAAAAAGAGTTTGAAGGATCAGGCTGGAGTCTGAATGAGTTTTTCCTCTTGTCTGTGTTTATATTAATGACTGTAGAATGAACAATCACTGAATTTTAGTAATGGTGTCGTGAGCCTGTTTAGATGCTGTCATTGCCTAGAAGAAAGTCAGTTTTTCTTGCCTTATCTGATACTTTCTGGCTTTAGCATTTGAAGTAGTATAAACCAGCAACAATATTAACAAAAACCTTTCCTGCACGGCTTCTTTGCAGAGCTGTTGTGGATTATCAGTCCTTTAGCCTTTCTGGCTAGATCTGATGCAGACCATAGAAAAAACTACAAAACAGAGATAGTTGCAGTGGCTGGCTGGTTTCCTGTAGGGTGAATGAGATGAGAGGCACTCATGAGAGTTCAGCACCTCCAGGGTGCTCGGGGCAAGCATCTCTTGTGCAGCATTCACAGTGTGCTTACCGGAGGGCAGGAAATGGAAAAGCTCAGTGCACAGGTCTGGTCACAAAACAGGGAGTACGATTTCCCCTCTGTTTACCAAAGCAGTGCCCCAGAACAGGCACAGCTCGCATTGTTGTGTTAAGGAGCAAAAGAAATTCACATCTGAAGATAAAATGGTCCTTTTATTTATACAATCATGCAGCTTATGTAACAGCGTTCTTAATGGTAAAGTACAGCTGAAGCCTGGAACGTGTTGTTTACAGAAATACCACGTGACAGGTAACAATGTAAAATGTAGTAAATGGTGCCGAAGGCAATCGGCATGGAGAGAGATCAGAGCCTGGGAACTGGGAACATGCGCTTCTGAAGAAACAACTCGGTTGCCTCTCTGAAAGCAGGAAGGGTGGATGGTGTTTTTGAAAAGAAAGGAATGGGCTTTGGGCAGGATCAGAGGACTGGCCTTCCTAGAGGAAGATGTCCGATGAAAAGCTAGTTGACACAGTGCGGATGGTGACCACAGGGGAGATTTCAAGAACTGACGAGGATAAAGGGGACTGTGGCTATAAAGATTTCGTGTGACAAGGAGAACAGGAGGTAGAGAAGGCAGAAATGATGAAGCTCCAGAACTGGTTTTGCACTAAGACTTGTATGGTTGTATTTTCATGCAGAGAAATGCTGCTGAGTAACCTTGCTCTTTCTTGAAATGCTCACCACTGACTAATACACGTGTGCAAAACCACCCCACCCCACAAACATGCAATTGAACAAAATTAGGAAAATTGCCCACTTTTCTTCAGAGATATTCAAGGCTTGACAAAATGAGCTCTGACTCAAAAATGTTAAGTGAACCCAGGGTACATGGCGGTCAGTCAATGGCACCTGCACTCCAGCATGTTCATTTTCATTTTATTTCCTTTAGACAATTCATAATTTTATTTGTTACTAGTGAAAAACAGAGCTATTGATTTTCTTTGTCATGTTTTTATAGTCCATTGAACCATTTTATTCAATTCTGAGTGAAAAAAAATAGACTTACCATGATAAATACTTACACGTCATATGAATGATGAAACAAAGTTGTAAATATACATTGCTTACTGGAATCACTTCTTTTTTAAAACATATCTTTATACCCAAAGTATTTGTAAATCCCCATTAGTAGTATTTATGCTCCCACATCAAAATTCCTCATTTGTAGCCAACCAAATATCTTAGGCTTAGATCTTCCTCCTACATGTAATGGAATCATAATGCTGTCACAGACATCACAGCCATTTTTGTAGAATATGATGTTAAGGAAGACTGAGTTCATTGTACTATACATATGTAAATGCCTCCCTTTTAGTAGTCTCAGGGGAAAGAAGATGCCAGAAAGAATTCCCAACCAGTGTACGTATTAATTGCCACCACCTTTCATGGGATAATAAAACACATTAATATGAGGAAACACATTAAGAATCAAGGAGGCTGCGTTGGGAAAGTGAGGACATTTGAGTGAGGCTTAAGGAAGTCACATGGTAAATTATAATAATCTAACTGCAGTCTAGAAAATCACCCTCTTTACCTGTTTGTATCCATAATGATGTGACTCCTGGCTTCAGACAGTCACGACAAATTTAGTGCAGGCTGCGGAAGATCAGACTCCAGCACAAGTTGTTTGTTATCACTGTAGCCCTACAATGACGGCTGAATTCAGGGTAGCTATTGGTACAATTAAAAACAGAGAATATTTTGTTTTTATGGAGCTCAAAGTCTTTTCAGTTTTGGGAGCACAGGGAACTATTTATCACAGAGCACAGTGAATTGATCTGTTGAGCATGTATGTTTGTGAACGTGTTTGTAGGTGTAAAGGCATTCTTAGCTTCTCAAGCCTGGCTGGAGAAATCCACAGTATGACTAAATGATTGGACTGAAAGTTCTGCATATAAATTATCTGAACAGAAACATAGCTCACGTGGATGCTTCTGTACAAATAAACCACACTGGAAACCACTTTATGGGTTTGGGGTAGATGGACTCTGTCGTTGACTGGCATCCACCCAGATTTGAAACAATTAGAATGATGCAAAAAATTGAATTTCCCTGAATCAAAACAGGTAATTCACCAAATTCTCAACTACGTCATATGATAAGGGGATGCAAATCAATGGTTCTTACATAGCATGACTTGAAGGTTACCGTTCCCAGTTCCACCATCTTTCACTTGGGGATTTCACTTGAATTCTGTCTGCAGCCCAGGCACAGCTGTTCACAAGAAATGAAATGCTGTTGCTGGTATAATTCCTCACAGTGCAGGCTTTGGTGAGTCCATGCTGCTTCTCTCCTCTGTTTCAGGTGCTAAATGAGTTGGTGTTACCTCAATGTAAGCATTGAAAGTGTAGTTAATGCTGATACACTGTATTTGAAAACATTTTTTGAAATCAAAGTGAACGTCAGTAAAATATTCTCCCGTGGTTCAGGGCTCCAATAACCAGTACAATGACTTAATTGGCATTCTTGTGCAGTGCTTGGATCTTTGCCAGTTAATGACCCATCGCTGCAGTCTGCACAGGCAAATTACCCCTTCTGTCTGGTTCTTGAAATGGATGGACTTTTGCCCAAGTAATGGCTGCAGGCTCCTATTCTCAGCTGGCATGGACCCCAGCACGACCATAAACATCCCTGAGAGGGTCATAATATGATATATTGGACAGATTCTGATACGCCTCACAGTAATATACTGACAAACAATTCTGCTGAAGTCAGTGACTTTGGCAGTGGCATAGCAGAAATAGGAAACACTGTTGCTTTCTCAAGTAATGAAGCAATTGCAGGCTATTAGTGAGTCTGTGTCCCTTTAGATGGCATAATTTTTTTGTGAACCCTTTGTCAAACATCCGAAGTAATTTTTATATTTGTTCTGTTTTTAAATGGCTGCACTGTCTCTTCCCCTACAGGATTTTCCATTCTCCAGGCAATTATGGAAGCAGCAGTTCAGAACAACTGGCAAGTGACAGCCAGATCTGTAGGAAGCATAAAGGATGTTCAAGAATTCAGAAGAATTATAGAGGAGATGGACAGGCGACAAGAAAAAAGATACTTAATTGACTGTGAAGTAGACAGAATAAACACCATTTTGGAACAGGTATGTTTTTAAGTTTTTCACGCGTTGTGGTCTCTATATAACAGACTTCCTTTGCATTTCCAGAAGCATCTATTTCTAGAAATTAATTGAATGTTCATTGAGATTTGAGTTCCACTGATTGGCCAGTTACCTAGTAAAATTAAAATTCTTCACCGATGCTCGTAGTTGGTGGCAGCACTTACATGTAACCTACAAGGAAATGTCTCTGTGATATTTTTTGCGAAATGTTAATAATGAATTATTTTTAAGTAGGTTAAGATCCTAAAACCTCAGCTGCCAGGGCAACATTACTGGTAGCAGGGATTGCAAGACAGGTGTGGTTTGTTAAGTGGAACGTGAGACAGGAAATAAAAAGCCAGTGAAGTAGCTTGAATCATGCTGAAGAATTCTCAAATGGAAATATTGCTAATGAAAAATTCAGCTGGCAGCCCAAACTGTTTATTGGCACTCTGGGGAACATTAATCCCTTCCGTCTCCACAGGTATTACTGTTGACAGGCTTAAATTCAAACACCTTTACTGGGGAGGACTGAGTTTGGGGTGACTGGTTTGCTATTGCACAGCCTTCTAAGTGTTTGCTTTGCCCCAGGGGAATGGCCATACCCCGACCATGGCAGGGTGTCCCCAGCATGCCTGCATCCACGTCTGTAGTGTGCAACGTGCTAGAAGAGATCGTATCATAACAGAGACACAGACACATCCCAGGGAGCAGAAGCAGGACAGGTCCCTGCTGCCTGGCTTGAAGCAAAGGTGGGGTTGGTACAGGACCAAGTCCATGCAGATTGTTTATTCATTAGCATGCGGGGATTTGCTTATATTAAGACTGAAAGGCTCTCTGATTATTGCCACTTCATAAATTTAGCTGTGGGTTTAAGGTATAGAGTAGATCAAAAGTAGCATTTAAATTTCATAAAGCTTTAGCATGTCTTTTAGAAATGTTGTATGGTAAACTAGTAGCAAACTGACCTCACTGCCATAAACAAACCCTAGAAAATGGAAAAGATGTATTTATTCACTGAGTTTCTTCTCAAGGTATTCAGTTCCAATCAAGCCTTAAGGTGTATCACTGATGTGCATCTTTTGAAATTAGTTTTCATGAAATCTTTGTCCTAAATTGTCTCAAATATTTCTGAAAGATCTTAAAATTTTCTTGCGGTTGGATTTTATGACTCAACCAGTTTTAGCCAAGCAGTTAAATATAATCAGTCCATTGCTTTTCAACCAAATCCATAAGACATTTTCACACACAAATTCTATGTCATGTATGTTGCCCTACAGATGTGATAGGATTATTTCTACTTAATTTAATTGAAAGTACCTCATGAACACAATTGTTTGAATTTGCAGTACCAAAAATGGATTTACAACTTTTTGTTTAGGAAACAAAACTAGGTAGTAAAGCAAATCAAACATAGCTTCTGAGATAAATACTCTAGTAGTAATCCTGTCTTGTTAGCAGTCATACAAGAGGATTCCAGTTATGCAGCACTTTCATTGGAGTATTTTCCCATTTATTTCACTGGGACCATTCACTTCAAAGAATTGTCCAAGCAGATCCCAAGCTGATGCTTCTTATGCTAAAAATACCTTCTGGCAACAGTTTCCAGAGCTATTTTTGTTAATCTGAGACCCTAGAGCAGTGACATGAGTTTCTGCAGGGAAAGTCAGTACTAGTGGACCCTAGGCTGAGAGCTGAACAATTACTGGTTTTAGGCTTTTCCTTCTCCATCCCCTCTGCTTGCCTTGTTATCTTCTCATAAGGTAGCTAAAAGAATTCACAAACACGTGCAGTACTGAAATCCAGCCAGCCAGTTTGCTCAAGGGAGTGGTGAGTTGTCTTCTTTATAGCCAACTGTGTTTGCTGATAGCATACCATCGAGGGGAAAGATAACACTGGATTTACGTATTTCAAATCTCGTGCTTCGTTGCAGTTTAGAAAGTCAAATCAGTGCTTTGTGTGGAGTCTAGAAAGTCTGCTCAGCTAAGAGGCAGTACCATCTGTGCACGTTAACAGCATGCTGACTGCACAGCTGCAGGTAGCCTTAAAGCTTTCTCCCAGTGAGGGCAAGGGGAAGCCAGGCCTCCCTGCCTGTGATGGCAAAGCACGGGAGGACAAACTCTTCCCACTGAGCTGGCATAGGTTTAGCCATTTCATTCCATCAGGGACAACAGCAGCACTTGTCAGAGACCCTGGACTTGAGAAGCGTAAATAGGACTTACTTAAGAGCAAAAGTCACAGCAGAAATAAACAGTCTGGAAAGCACTAAACAGTCTGCGCACGTGCTGAGCTCGCTATCAGACTTTTGGGCTCCTGGCCAGGCCATTCGGCAAGCTTGTCAGTTCTCTGCTCCAGAAACTACATATCATGGCTTTGTGTTAGTGCTCAGATTAAATAAGAATGACCTCTTCTTCTGTGTTAGGCTGGTCAGTTTGTACAGTTCTCTTCCTTTGATGCTTTCTTCAACCAGCTCAAACTAGGGTGCACTTCTCTTCCAAAGGTGTAAGTTTATCTAAAGCCAATTACCTATCTGAGGATTTTCTTCTGGGACTTCAGGTCCTGCTTGGAATACTTTGTACCTTCCTCCAGTGACGTGCAGATACGTGAGACAATGACCTTCAATCTTCCATATACCTTTAGCATCTGGCACATCTGTATATCCTTATGTTTCTAAAAGCTGATACCTATCATACGAGGTGTTTCTCTTCTCGGGGCTGGCTGGTACCCAGGAAAGGATGTCTCTCTCCTGTCTCTCCCTGGTATGTAAATGTAAGGGAGGAGAAAGAGGACACCTCAGCTCCTGCTCTTCCTGGGTAACCTTTTTTTGTGCCAGGTTTCCCTCTATAGCACATCTGGTTTCGCTCCACATCCAGAGAACCTTGTGCGTGACCCAATATTGTGTCCTAAAGGTGGATGCCCAGCCCAAATCACCTCTGGCCCTGTCTCCTCAGCTGCAGAGTAAGAGGAAGCAGAGATTAATAGTCATCCTCTTGGTTACAATCTGTTTCTTTATTTTCCCTATAGTTCTATAACCATGTGGATCCATATCCCTCCTTGCACAACAAAACTATATCCAATTTAATCATCTAGTGGCCTCTCAAGCATACAGATAGCAACACTTATGTCATGCAAAATTCATAAGCTCCCCACACTTCTTGTCCCTTGATGCTAAAATATTCCAGTATTCCTTCACAGATAGATATAAAATTTTGTTCTCATAAACAGAAGAACATTTTCTTCTGAGAACTAACAGTAAGCTTTAGCCTGTTCAACCATGTATTTAGAGACATGTTTTTGAGTTAAGAAATAGGTTTTTCTTATTCCCAAGATAACAAGCTGTATTTCAGACTAGAGTGGCTTTGTATCCATTTAGAAGTAAAACTCCTGAGGGAAAATAAGGAGGAAGAAACTCCATTCAGGATCAAAATGGTGAAACTTTACAAAAGACCTGATTATTCCAGAGACTGCATGCTTTTATCAAAAGAACACTATCTCTAAACATAGTCATATAGGTTAGACTCCAAGGCAGTCTCTTCTGAGTGGAGGCATCTCACAAAGCAGAAGTAATATAGTAGAGAATGCAGTCCCCAAAATTTTACAATGACAGGCAAACCGCTGAAGGAGACTTGAAGTAAAGCATCCATAGGATTAAGAAGGGTAATCTGATTGACTGAACTCTGTCCAGTGCAAGCACTGACTATGGCTTCACCTTTGAGTCTGAAATTTCGAGATTAAGAAGATGCTCTGCAGGTTTTCAGTGCAGCCACTGCTGCATCCCTCTGCAGTGTGGTTCAGATCTCAGAAGAGTGGGCTCATTGCACAAGAGCTTTCCTATTTGGGGTGTAAATACAAAACAGCTGCGTTTCGTTGCACCAATAGACATAAAAAACAGCAACAATAACTGCCTATAAGTGGGATACTTGAAGGAGAGAATATCCAATATGTACAATGTTGTGTAACGTCACTCAGAAAGTGGTACAGTTCATTTTTATGTTTCCAGTGAACTAGAAACTTAAAATTTAGGCCATTTCTTCATTAGGTGCCCATGAGTATTGTTGAAACTGGGATCTAAAGCAGAATGACAGGTCACTTCTTTCCCCTCACATCTTCAGGTTTGTATGGCACGTGGGGAGGAAAGGGGAATTACTTGAGTCAGTTACCCTCAGGACTGCAGCTCGCAAAAGGTAAGTAAAAAATGGGCATATGTCAAAACTGACAGCTGTATCTGCCTGAAGGGCCTACTGCTATCAGCTATAAAACTAATAAAGAGCCAGAGATGGATTGCTAAAGCAGGGAGAAGCAACATCTTGGGTTAATCTGCCCCACGTATAGCACATTTCATGTGTACCTGGGGACAGAATTTCTAGCTTGTAAATAGTAATGCCTCTCCCAAGCCATCATCAAGGCTTCATAATGCAAGGCAGATTCCAAATGACAGGAATTTAACAGTTTGAATATTAGTCATCCCACAGAATGACTGAGGTAATGGCACACAAATTTTGAAAATGTTCAAAACACATTAAAGCACAATTTTAAATGTAGCTGATCAGTAATAACAATAATTAATACGAAATGTCCCACCATAAATGCACCCGCTGCATGGGGAAGACTGATGCCAAGCAAATCTGGTTTCTTATGCCAGAGGCGTATGAACCTGAAGTCACCATTAGAGTTTTTAATTTTCTGCAATAGTAGCAATTACTCATTTTATGTTTTATGATAATTCATGGGATATAAACACACACACCAATGCACACACATGCATCTGCTTTTGATATTTTGCATATTTTTACCACCACATTTGCAGTATGCCTTTATGAAGTTAGAGGCATATTTATAAGGCAACCTCTGCATTGCCATTAAATGTACAGTGATCCAGAATATTTTCTCAGTTACGCTGCTGCAGGTATAGAGCCAACCATTATCCTGGAGACAATGTTTAAATTGATACCATTGCACTCAGAGATAGACTGTCTTTGCTTTGAATTTCAGATAATAGGTAACTAAAAGCACATTTTGCTGCAGAGTTTGCCTTCCTCTGCAGCTTTTCAGCATGCACAATTTGTGCATTTCTGTTTGCCCTCGCAAAGCCCTCGGAGGGTCCCACTCATTATTTAGCCTGTGTCCACATCATCACCAAGAGCTGCTTCTGCACTTGGCACTAATTGTTACCCTTGCTGACAGTCTCGGCAGAAAAGCCAAGCCTGAGGGCCCTTCGGAGATAGCCTCTCACTCCCATGTTCAATGTACTCTGGAAGGAAATGTATGCATTGATGCTTCCCATGCCATACCTGGACTGTGGGGACAGGAGTTGGTTTTTCATTAGCTCCACTGATACTTTCCAAAAAACAACATTCACAAGAAATCTTTGGAAAATGCAGAATATTTGTGGGGAAAGGGAGAGCTTGCTAGAACTTGCTCGACGTGTGATCTCCTCATTTTTTTGTCCCACTGTATTTGAGCATCTTGCCATCCCTAGCAGCTCTGGGAATCTTTTTTCACCTCTTCTAAGCCACCGTCTGATTTTAAAATCGCTTGCTCACATGTCTAGTCCAGGTTTTACAAAATCAGTGTTGTACAGAAGTTGCTTTATTTCAGTCCTAGCATTTAATGTAGTTCTTTCTTCTCCATATAAAGGATAAACCCTTTCATCTTTGCAGACATTACCTTAATTTCTGCATCTGTCTCTCAAATAGTTTAATGCTTTAAACTCTGCTTCTAACCAAAGGCTTTCCTTAATTAGTTTCCAAGGCAACCATCTTGGCAACAATTCAGATGAACCAACTGCAGGGAGAGGAAGGAAACACACCATCAAAATGAATAGTAATAGCACAATACCACTGTGCAAACAGGCGTTGTACATCACCAGAGACAGCATGATAGTCCTGGTGTCTCATAAGTTCATTTACAAGGGAAGAAGTCCTAACTCAGTAAAAGAACAGCACAGCACACAGCAGCGTATGTCTTTTTTTCCCCAGCTGACGAAGCCAGGATTAATGGCCTCAGTGTGTTATGAATCACCCTGTCTGGGGGAGGAAGAGGACCACTGGTGCTTCTCAGGGCTCCTCGTGAACCAAGATGTTCCCAAATGCACTTCATAGAGCACCGAGGTGCTGCAGCTCCAATTTCCAGAGTGGGACTTTCTTTTTTAGCCCAGAGGTTGGCAGTGTGGTATATGAGACAAGCAACTGATAGCTACAGCCTAGGGGGTATGTCACTAATAGGAGGTCCCTAGGTGTGATCCAGAGCTGCAGTGCCTTTGCTGTGGACTACAGATGGATTTGGATCAGGCCCTAATACAGCAAAGTAACATCCCAGTACAAGTCACTCACTGCTTGTAATTGCACTCATATGCAATTCCTTTCTCTTATCCCACCTTCATACCAGAGCAATGCCATTAGCCTCCCTGGAGTAGATTAAAACTACCAGGGCTAGCCTGGGGTAAATTTATAAAGAACCAGGCCCTATAAATCATCAACTAAGCCTGAAATGTCAACATGCCACAGTATTCAACCAGTAAGATGGAAAACAACATAACAATTTTAGAGGAAATTAATGTTCCCAAGCTTTAAAAAAGTTGATGTTACTATATCAAATTTATGTGTGTGAGACCATGGATGTGCATGTGTAGGAATAATGGAGTATGTACTACTAAAAGCTCAATCCTCCAAAATATGTAATGAATAAAATAATATGAAATATGCATACACCTTTAAAAGTACCCTGAGTATTTTTTATCCTGGGAAGATGCATGTAAAGGATCAGAAAGGACGAATATTGCTGCGACTTCATTACCTCATACGAGTAAAAAGACTTCCCCTGCTGCATAGGCTAAGCCTAGTAAAAATAAATTAACTCTTTGTAATCTCTTTTGGTTCATGATTTATGCACCAAGCTTTACAGGGAGTATTGCAGAGTGCTGTTTATAGCAAAGCAGAATAAACCTTTCAAACTCCTTCAAAGCACTGAAAAGAGCAAATTGAATGCAATCCTAGTCACAGTAAAATTCCATTTACAGAAAAAAAAAAAAAAAGAATGGCTACTATTCAGTGTTTTTCAGTCTGCTTGAAGGCAGTGCTCTGCAGTACAAACCCCCCCTCCAAAAGATTCTCCTGTGAGCACTGGGACTGAATTACTGCGACACTTCTGGGTTATATCCAAATAATGGTTTGAAGTGATCCTGACATGCAGTAATGGTTTATATAAGCAGAATTCTGTTTCCAAGGGCTCTTGTTCAATTCCGGGGACTAACACAGGTTTTGCTCTGACACGCTGAATAGAGGTGTAGAGAAAATGGGAAGTTTATGTATTTTTAAAATGAAAACTGTGTCTCAGTTACCTAATTTCTTCTTCTCTTTCCACGAACTTATATACATCCTATTATATTGAGAACAGCTATGACTGGGGGAGTTTCATTTCCCCTGCAGAATATGAGAAGAAATGAGCATTATTCAAGTTTGTCTGTGATTGCAAGAGTGTACTCTTAAGAACTATTAACATACAATTTCAGAGAAACCCCAAAAGAGACCCAAAAGGCATAAATAGATATCATTTTCTGTGTCACAGGGATGAGGCATTAAAGGCCACTAACAAGCTGCTTGTTAATGATGAGGATATACCTTCACACTGTATGACTGGGCTGAAGCATTCGTGATTCCTGCAGAGTTTGGAAAATTCTGAGTAAATGTAAGATGGCTATTGTTAATAGTATTTGTGAAAGGGGCTTTAGATGTTGTGAAACTTAGTTAAGGAGGATGGTCTGGAAGTCAGTTTTGATAGTGCTGAATTTGATATATTTAATTTGGTCTTGTAGCTCTACAATGAAAGGATCCACAACCACAGAGAGGCAAGGGGGTAGCAGGGGTAAAGAGAACATCTGCAGAGTTGGCCATGAGAATGTTACTGTGATGGAACCCTATTATGTTGGGATAAGAGCTGGTTACCTTGTGGACTGAAGGAAATCTAAACGTGAATGTTGCTAGGTAGAGGCAATTGACTGTAGTGGCACAGCCATGTGCACCTGTTTGCTTAACTGTTCTGAGGTAAGAATTGACTAAGAAACACTGGCATCTTTTAAAGAGGTGTTTGTGTCAGTGCAAAGCATGGTTACCAAGAGCTTACCTACCTGAGCAGTTAACAGAAATTCCTGTCCTTATGGGCTGCCTAGAATATCAGAGTAGAGATAGCAACGCTACATATTCATTCTCAGGTTAGCAAAACCTCATGTCTCTTCTCAGAGGTGCTTGAGCAGCAAGGGATATATTTCCACAGGGCCTTGACTAATGCGTGAGACTTGCCCTTGACTAGGTGAAATGCAAAAAAGTTAAGTATTTCAGAATTTATCAGAAGCAGTATACAATATCAGAATACATAATACAATAATCTTTCTCTGTGTATGTTTCCTATCAGCTAATATAAATTGCAGTTTCTTTGGAAGATCCATGTAGAGAAACAGCCAAGTTGCAGAGTCCCAAATACAGTACCAAAATAATTGTCTTCAAAAAAGGTCATTTGAGCTTTGGGGAAAGTTGCTCAGAAAATTTACAATAAGTCACCATTGCACTCTTCAAAAAATTTCAAAGTGGGGTGTTGCTAAGAATATCAGAATTCCAGAGAAGACATCAAAAAGCATCGCTGCGATCAAAAAGATGATTGAAGTTTGATGGCAAGAGTCCATTGAAAAGCCTCAGGCCCAGGTAATTGTCCAACATTACACCAAAAATATGTCAGATCAGAGAACATAACTTAAACCCTTTCATGTCACAGTTGCTGACCTTCTGGTAGTGGCTGACCTGAGAAAGATTATAGCCAAGAAAGAGGGAGGAAGACAAAATATTGAACCAGCAGGACTGGAAGGTGCAACTGATGAGAAGAGTACCACTGCCTGGTTTGCCAGTGCTGAATTAAAGCAATTCTGGCATTCAAGACTAAAAGCTTATTGTGTTTTAACATTTCCTGTACGTGTTTACTTTTGGTTTGTTTTCTGTGAGACTTGAGGTCTCTGTGAAATTTCATGTGAGTTTTGAAATTAAGGTTTCACAGAGGCTTGAGAAAATACTGGAATCTCTGTGAAATTACCTTGGATGTAAAATCACTTCATTTTTGAACATCTTTCAAGATAGGATCTTTCTCAAAGAAAATAGTAGAACTATGGGGACAATTAAAATATGAACTCCTTCCTAGAATGATGTGTGTGTGAAAATCATGGCTGCAGATTAACATATTTCATTGATTTACTTCCCTTATATATGACTCCAAAAATTCCTCCGGAACACAACTGGATTTTTACATTTTAATCTCACTCCAGAAGCCAAAGAATTCACTAATAAAAAATTCTGCAACACATAAATCTCTTTGGGGAAGCTCTCTGTAGGAACAAATAGCTCCTCTTGAGAACCTCTTGGCAATATAAGGGGCAAAGGTCTGTTGGCCATTTTGGCTATCTCTTTCTTACACTACAGGTTTTTTTTATTTATTTTTTTGTAGCTTTAAAAAGCCCTGTATCTGATCTTGGAATTAGCAGAATATCTTTAAGTGATGAATGATAGCTTAAGTTTTGATTGATTTTTGTGTGAAGGTCTTTGTACTGAAGGACTTGTGAGGAGAGATGCAGTCCTGAGAGATACAACACTGTGCTCATCTGTCAACAGATGAAAACAAAGAAGAGATTTTGATAGAAAGAAAAGGTTATTTCATGAATTTTATTTGGCTTAAAGAGTAAACAGTTGTGATTACAAATGTCAGTTACTAAGGATCATGAAACTCTGCATCTCAGTGTCCTCCAGGGTCTGATCCCTTTGCAGTATATGTCTTTTAATAATAACTATGCCATCAGATTAGTTAATCTGATAACATTGTTAAATCACACCAAGGAAAATGAATTTGGGGAAATCAGTACAGGGCACAGAAAATTCACAGAAAACTTTGTCATCACACTGAAAGGAATTAGAAGAAAGTATCACGCCCTCAGAACCTATGTTGCAGTTTGTAATATTTTGCTGAAATGATTTCTTATATACTCTTTTATGCATGACTTAAATGCATGCTCTACTACAGTAGTCTTCAATTAGCAAACGTCATATTTGTTATGGGAAAAAAAAAAGTTTAGCTTTCTGGAGAGAGAAGGAAGTACAATACAGCTTCAGATGTCGCCTTTAATTACCCTCCAAGGACTAATATGCATGACCATCATCTACATGGGGATGGCCTAAAAGTAAAATTTCACTCTTGAAGTGACTAATCATCAAGGAGAAGGGTGACAGAGAGAAAGACACAGAAAAGAGCTAAAGAGGGGAAAACTTTATTAAAATGCTACAGAAGCATCTCAGGTCCTCGCTTCTACCATGCACATTTTTGTCCCTTCCATTAGGAGATTCCTGTCTTCTAGGAGATTATCTGCCATAAAAGATACATTGTGGTAAAGCTGAAATCTGTTTAGAGAAAGTTTTACAGACACATACTAATGATCTGTGCTATAGAGAAAGGTAGGATTATGGTTTTGAGGTGTAGTTTAAAATGTAAATGATGGCAACAGCATGCAAGTAAAATTCTTAGATCTATACACTGCACAAAAATACAAAACCCAGCAATCCGGACTGTGCATGGATTTATGACATTCCCTAAAGGACAGGAAGCCTCTGAAATGGTGGATAAATTAATCTCAGCCATATATGCAGTTATTTTTATCTGCAACAAATAATATGTGTGTCGAATCTTCATCTTAATATTTAATACATTCTTCATTTAATATTTAACTCAAATTTAATATAGTACTCATTCTTCATATAAATGAAATCGTTGTTTACTGCATATTTTACAGCATCACAATCCCTGGTGGCCAGATTCTCATACCATTAATATTAAGTGAAGAAATAAATCACCTTCACTGTTTTTGCACTATGGTTACTATTATGAGGTTCTGGCCCTTTGTATGAGGAGAGCCACTTCTACTGTAGGTAGAAATGTCTTCATTTCTGTGGGATTAAAGGCAGGATAAGTATTATCTGTTTGGCTGTGACAAGGCCACTGCTAGCTGTGATCTTTTGCCACATCCATCCCTCTGGAGCTTCGTACATTTGTGCTGGTGTTATTGGTGTGATAGAAAGAGACAAAATCATAACACCAAAAAGGTGTCAACATGCTATTTCTTATGAATTTACTCAGGGAAGACCTCACCTTGTCTCGTGCTTAGAATCCTCAAAGTGAACTTGCTTATTGTGCAGGAGCTTGCATTTGAATGGGAAAGTGGGGGGGGGGGGCAGGCACTGCAAACTTACAGCAAAATGGAGGTTACAAGGGATCTTATTTTTACTTTGGCATCTGGTTAGATGAAGAAAATCCTTTTCACTTTTTAGAAGAGCTTCTATTTTCTATTCTATTTATCCTATTCCAGTCTGGAAAATTTACATGACAAGGGGTGACCTGTGCGAAGTAAACATAATAAGGAATGATTATGTATGGCTGTCAAATGCTGTTTCACCAGATCATTTGCCCACATGACAACACCGTAGACAATAATGTTGGTATTAACAATGCACCCTCCTTAGATTACCAAAATGTGGTGGCTGCAAGCCCCATGGGCAGCTCCCACACCACAGCAAGGGGCTGTGTGAGTGGGAAGGGGGACAGAATAGGACTCTGCATTCTCCAGCTGTAGGACTTCTTCAGTTTCTTCTTTTCTTGATCTACAGAAACAGAGCTGAGATGCAGTGCATTGCAGATGCCACTCAACATAAACTACGCATCCTTGGTAACGTACTGATGAGAACTTTAGGGGACTTAACTTCAGCTTTTATTGAACTAATTGGACTGTGATGCTCCTTTCTGAAGTGGGTCTTGAAGACCAGATTAGGCAGTGCTACTGGTCCAGTAGGGTGCTGCCACAACTTTTCAATCATTTAATCCAATATCACGTAGGAGCTGCTCAGATCTGAGATAAGCTTGAAGTAACTCCATCCTCGGAAGTGCAATGGTGCTATCAATAGGGATACGAGCTAGAAAACACCTGACCTGATCACCAGGAGAGCAGACAGTGCTCCACGGCAATTTAGGCTTGCCAGACAGTTGTTGCCATGCTTGACATAGCAAGGGCCTGTTATCCGTGCTGTTTCCACAAAGAGCAATCAACACTGATAGCTGATCCTGATGATTCTGTTTAATTTTTTTTAGACCTGTGTCCATTTTTCTATTTTGCGTGTTTGCTGCTGAAAAGCAAGCATCATGCCATCATTGCTGGCATTTGCACACTGCTTTGAAGGCAAAGGAGTCACAACTGTATTTCGAAAGCAAGTCCTAGTGGAACATTACTGCTCATGTGGAGGTAGCTAAGCTCTCCTGTCCTCAGAAACTTACATGTATGCTTAAAAATGAGAAGACATGCTAACATGCTTGAAGTTAATCGTGGGCTTTTTGCAAAATTGGGACCCAAATTAATGTATGAATAACCTCAACAAAGATGACAAAATCCTTTTTTACTCTGAGCTTTTAGGAAATCTAATTTTTCTTGCTGCCTTTTTAAAACCTAGGAAAAAAGAGTTCTGGACTTAAACTGCCTCATTGTTCCCAGATATGTTAGAAATGGAAAGACACAATGCAGCAGGTCAGATCTCTGCCTGTCATTCCATTTAAGTGGCATATTTGTGTAACTTGTCAGGAGTGAAAAGCACAGGAAAAATCTTTAGACCTTCTTTGTGGCAATACTGCCTGTCAACATCAGTATTTTATGTTATGGGAAGATCTAATAGACTCATAAAATATCAGGGTTTTGAGCTGTAGAACAGGTAGTCTGTACTTTTGTGATCTAATTTCTTTTCTTTCTTCTTTCATTTTGTAAATAAAGGATGATAAATAGCTTTGATTAAAAAGACTAAACTGACCAGATGGCAATGGATTCAAATGAAAGGAAGATGAGCTCCAAACAGGTATTAATTGGACATGGTAGTTTTCCTTTCACTGCTGCCAAAATCATAATAGCCACTTCTCTACATAAAAATGCAAGCATATCCTCTTAGCTTGTACTTTTCAATGACTCTTTTCAAAATCAAAGGCCACAGAGACACGACTGCAGTAGCATTTCTAGACCTTTTCTGATTTGGCATGTTTTAGTGTAGAATTCTAAAGATATTACCACCTTCACCTCTGCCTTTACTGGTGAGATTTGCCTTCAGGAATCCCAGGTCCCAGTGGCAAAGTTTGGAGCGATGAAGACTCACCTTGGTAGAGGTAGAGAAGTATCAAGTTAGGGAACATTTGGGCTTGATAAGTGGAGATAAAGTTAGGGAACAACGGGCTTGATAAGTGGAGATAAAGGTGGCTGAAAACTGACCGAATTCCTGGGCTTTGTGATCAGCAATACCAAATCCAGCTGGAGACTAGTTACTAGTGGAGTACCCCAAGGGTACTGGGGCCAGTATTGCTTAAACTCTCTATTAATGATCCAAGTGATAGGACAGAGTGTACTCTCAGCAAGTTTGCAGATAATACAAAACTGGGAGGAGTGTTTGATAGGAAGAATAACACCATACACCAGTACACACTGGGTAGAGCCTTCCTGGCTGGGAAGCAGCTCTGCAGAAAAGCATCTAGAGATCATGTCAGACAAGTTGAACACTACAAGGGTAGTCAGACACTGAAACAAGTTGCCCAAAGGGGTTGTGGAATCTCTGTCTTCAGGGATATTCAAAATGTAATACAGTCGTGAGCAGCCTGCTCCAGCTGCCCTGCTGTGAGCAAGGGTGCTGGAATAGACATTCTCCAGAGGCCCCTGCCAACCTCAGCATGATTTCCTCCATCCATAAGTGGAATAATCCATATATCCATCCATAAGTGGAAAAAATATCTTCCCCATCCCTGAATCAAAGACAAACCAATGATACTTTAATATACAAAATACGCCTGCTCTGCCCCACCTGCCAAGCTTGCACTATTCTTTAATTGCTCCTTTTCTTTTGAGCCCATAGACTCTTTTCTTCCTTCAACCTATTCTTTCCTTTCCTCTGTTCTCTTAGTTCTGTTCACCTTCATGCTCTGTACTTTTAGCATTCCAGTTCCTCATCAAGTCTTTGGAGGACTATTCCAGCACAACCCTGGGGTCTCTGTTACTACCATTTAAAACAACTTCTGCGCCTTGATCGTCATCTAAGATATTGCCAGTCTCCTCATCTTAAGAATTTGTCTTACACTCACATTGTTCCCTTCACCCTTAACCCCAACATTTAATTTTCATGGCCAAAAAAAAGCAGATTCTTGTTCTAGACCACAAAATAGCTGTGGTTGTAATTTGAGTAGGGAATAAGTCAAAAAGTAGCAGAGTAATTATGGGGTTAGTATTAAAGATATTTCGCTTCCATTTCACTATTATTCCTCTCTGACGTGTATAACCTTTGGTCTACTTTGTGAGGGAATCATCACTATTGCTTTAGAACTGTGACGGTGCTCATACCAATTTAACATTAGCCAGCTCAGCTAATCTCTATGATGCTATCTTCAAAAACCGTACAAAAAAATTTGAAGCTAAGGGAAAAAAAATGTAGTTGCCTATTTGTTACCATGATGACTGATACAGTGAAAACCAAGTTGTCATTATGCTTTCATTCAAAAAATTGCTTCACCAGGGAAATGAAAACTAAAATTGGCGATGCTGATTTAATTTCTCAAATCTGGCATATTGTTCCATACTTCCAGTAAGCCTGGTGCTGGCCAGCAGTTTATGCCTTTTATTTTAAAACTAGATACATTTTAATTATGTTCCCTGTGGACCTTCTTAATTGATTGGAAACATCCAAAGAGTTAATTAAAAATACAAACTTTTTTTGCTCTATATCAAATCTGACATTATGATCTTTTTATCTACAAGACGAGAATTATGTGTGATCAGAAGTCTGAATTATTCATGATAGTTTCCAGTCTTTTTTTTTCCTTTTCCTTTGTTCAGTATAAAATCTTATAAGCTTTTCTTTCAGTCAAGGTGAAAGCAATATTAAGTCTCGGAAGTGAAACTTACCGAAGACATGTAGCTCTGTGAAATCCTTGTCCTGTAATCCTGGCTTTCTATTCACCACCACTATTCAATATCTCACTTTCTATATAAGCTTCACAATATATAAGCAGTTGATGAGATTTATTTGTTATACTCCTGTTTTCCTTCTTCATAAAAAATCTTTATCCATCCCCACGCTCCCATAGGAGTAACCCTGATGGCTGTGATTGTTTCTGCTAGGCTCGCTAATCCAGCAGCTCCCTGCAAGATGCTGGGCAGTTGCTAGAGGGTGGAAAGTGAGGGGGGAGGAGAGTCATCCTCATTAAGATGTAGGGTAGCATGTGTAGTGAATTTTAACAGCATTGTTAAGATCCAGTTAAATAATTATGAACTAATGTGGTTGATTGTGTGAATAGAAACTCTAGCAGGTCATTTCTGAAAGATGCTTTTTGAATTAAAGCTTGACTGTAGTATGTTGGACCTCTCTAAGGGACTAAATAGAATTATTTCTGGCCATTTTGGAGACATGATAACAGAGGAGATGGAAGTTGAGTCTGGTCTATGCTAATGAGTCCTACATTTCCTATTTGCAGTATTTCTCCAGATGTCTGTAGCAGCTCCATGTATGTTTTCCTTGCAGCCTCTGACTTCATCTGTCATGGTATTTTCTCTTAAATAAATGCATTTCTGGATAGAAATGTAAAAGCTTTTGTATTTTTTATCAAGGTTAAAATGGCAAAGAACACTGTTGTTAAGTTCTTTGTCTTTAACCTTTTAAAAAGTAAATCGCTGCCTTAAAGGTGAAATTTAAACAGACAGTTCAGTATGCAAATAGCGCACACACCACATGATCTAAAGGAAGACTGCACGTTTCCATAGAAAACAAGTGTGAGCGTAGGAAAGCAGATGCTTTCTACCAACAGAGTGTATATACAGTTCTCAAGAGGACCTGAACAGCAATTTATTTTCAGGCTGCTGGAATTAAATGTGAATTTGAAAGAGATGACATCTATTAAGGACAAGCCAACCCAAAGAGACAATTGGGAACTTAATAGTTTAATCAAGAACTTTAAGGGGCTCCTCAATATATCTAAAGTAAATGACTCAAATGTCATCTGATTTTAGTAAAGACTTAAGTGGTCCATTAAAAAGCATCACCTGATCACTTGACCTGCTCTTAGTGATACAGTCATGGTATATGGTCAGAATTATGTTTGCTATTTATAACTTTTAGCAGTTTACCCCAGCAAGGTCTGAGTAAGTTGAATTCTGTCCTGACACACACATAATCACCACAATTATTAATTAAATTCTTGCTGCTGGATATTATTCCAGCAGCTGGGGTACTGGATGGATGTTACTGAGGTTATAACCTGAAGAAGGGAATAGTGCTAACTGCAGTGGCATAATCTTGTACAAAGGGTATTGCTGGTGAGCTGACAGCCAGCTGCAGGAACATGGCGAGTGTATTTTTGTCTCCTTTCTGCAAAAGCACAGTGGTGACATGAGCACACAGGATGGCAGAATTCCATCTTCCCACTCATCCCCTTTATCTTTAGACAGTCTGTCTGCTCAGTTCATCCTACTGCTTTTTGTCTCTTCGTGATTCCATTTAATGGCTCCATTTGTACACAGACATGGCCAAGTGGGGTCAGGGAGGGCAAATGTTAGTTTAGTGGGCTGTGCAGCATCATATTTAGTACAAATTTTGACTAAACATGTAAGGTCAAATGCATCCATTTACACTGGAAGTGACAAGTTTTCAGGCTGTCAAAAGGTAATGAAGGTCACTGCCTATAGTTTTAAGAATTTAACTTTAAGCATTGATACGTGGCAAGGCTTGGCCAGGGCTCTCCTGGCAGGGAGCCCCCAGGACGAGTTGTGCTTTCAGAGCCCTGCTGTGCTGGTACTGTTTAACAAACACTGGACTGTCTCACCTACCTCTCACGTACTCCACAAATAAGGAACAACATAAAAAAGAGTCTACTAAGTTGGTAGATGTAGTGCTGCCTCATTTCAGAGCAGAAATAATTGCAATGATAACGAAAATGAGCATAGTCAGCAGGGAGGCACTATGATGACAAGGGTGAGATTGCCAGGTCATCTCTGCAAGAGGAGTCATCTCGACCTTGAGAGTTACTCTCTTTTGTACAGTGCCCATGTGTTTTAAAAAACACAAATGACTACATCATGTCTCTAAAGTCACAGGTCTGTAATATTCATGCCACCCTTCGATTGGGCATAGAAGAATGCAAAAACGTTCATTCTCTGGCTTATTTTCCACTAGTTGAGAATCATCCTCATACACTGAATAACATGGAACTTTTTTCTTCACACAGGTAGTAATCCTTGGCAAACATTCTCGAGGCTATCACTACATGTTAGCTAACCTGGTAAGAATTTTTCTTCATTACAAATATAGCTGAGGTTGAGAGGGTAATATATTCTGTTCAGGTTGTGTCAACTTTAATCAGCAAAAGGGGAAATGCATGAATGAGTTCTTGGATTTTGAGAAATGGCTTCAGTAAATACTGGAACTGGTATGTTATAGTTACTTGTACTCAGTTATGGTCTTTGTTTTATCTAAGCAGCTCATATCCTCCACTAATTTTAAAATAATAATTTAATTATATGTTTTCCACTAATTTGTGTCCTCATAAATAAGGCACTTGGTAATTGTAGTCTTCTTTACAACATTTGAAATTTAGGCACTCCAGGAAAAACAATTGTAAAATATGTATGTATAATATAAGTGTTGAAAACCTGCAAATGAAAAGAATAATTCCATCAAGTAAAATGGCTGGATAGATTTAGCCATTCTTTTGTATTACAGAGTGTAGGGTGGTGACAGTGTATGTACTGACCTTCCAGGACAAGACAGCACATTTTTGTTTGTACCAGAACTTCTGGCATTGAATCTGAAATTTACTTTCAAGGATGTTTATAATGCCTTCGAAACAACATCTGCTAGATTTCCTTAGAATAAGTATTATATTGTAATCGATCCTTGCAGAAAGACTAATTTTTTGATTTCTGTGTCTACGGTGAGTAGAAAAATACTTTTCCAAAGATCACACACTGATGTTAGTAATCCCACTTAGTAGAATATTCTCTATATTCACGTTTTGGTGTGATTAAAACAGAAAAGACTAATTTTTAAATCCCCTTACTTAGTATAAGTACTGTACGACTTTAAAATGTGTCATTTTGCATTACAAGAAGCAGTCATGATCTCATTGATTAGACTGTAGAGTTTGCATAGAAATACAGGGGTTCTTATTCTGGGTTCCCTTTTAGCATGTATAAGCACTGACGTTGAGATAAACGTGACTGCAATCAAGTCACGCTAATCAAAAAGACACCAATTTACTGCCACAGGTATAAATAACAACAGAGTGGGAGAAAATCACACCATTATGTTTGAAAGTGAAATGCTAAGTGATGCTGTGACTGACAGCTGCTTGCCAAGGAGGTGCGTGCTTTGCCTCCCCAGAACAATACGTGTGTTCAGTGGTTTTCTGCTCCCAACATTGAACCTTTGCCGTACAAAGCTCTTGGACAGGTTTTCAGCATGATGAGGAGAAAAGTGGAAGTAGTACTTCAAGCTTACCTAATGCTTTCTTTCTGACCAGTGAATATTATATGCCACACTGCCACACCACAACAGGGCAGTTTTCCATCGCAAAGGTCTGAACAAAAAGACATTTTAAAATTCTGTCCTATGCCACTATCACAATCCCATGTGCTGTCATGATAACAATTGTCTCCTTGGTAGAATATTTTCAGCTAACAAGAAATAAATTCATCAAAGTATTTTGTGCTAAGTTTTTAGCAGGTAAAACTGAACTAAAGAAAAGAGGCTTTGGATGACAATGATTCCTGTTTACTACATGTGTCCTCCCAGGGTTTCACAGACATTGTGCTGGAGAGAGTAATGCATGGAGGTGCCAATGTTACTGGATTTCAGATAGTTAATAATGAAAACCCAATGGTTCAACAGTTTCTACAACGCTGGGTGAGGCTCGATGAAAGGGAGTTCCCAGAAGCCAAAAACTCACCATTAAAGGTATTTATTTTACCTGGATGAGATGAAATGAGTTGCTTTTAATAATTATTTAGGGTTTTTTAACCCCAGGTGTGTATATGCGTGTGATACAGATCCCTGACTGGAATATGTTGCAATGTTCACTGCACTTCCAGAAGTGAGAAAGAGGCAAAAGTTGTCAGTTGGACACAAGTGCCCACCGCATGGGAGCGAAAAGTAAAAGGCTTGATCTTGCAAATCCTATCATTGTGCAGTGGGGATAAAAACTTAAAACTTGAACATCTTGAGCCAGTCTTGGGGTGCAGGTGCGGGTAATTAGGTTAGTTTTTCAATGCAAACTGTGGGCTGCTGGTCAATTTTAATGCTAACAGAAAATTTCTTGTGAAAAATTAAGTAGCTCTGGATTCACTGAAGGGCCTCTGCTGCCTGCTAGTCACTGCTGAATGTTGCCCTCATAATCTAAACATGTGTTTTCACTGCTGTCCTTTACTGAAATGCTCTGGATATTAGAGCATTTAACCAATCACATTTTCCAATGCAACCAGTAATATTTTCCAAATTTGTTAAGTCCCAAGTTCACTGAAACTGTCCTAGATTAGATGAACTAAAGGTTACTATTATTAGGAGACTTGCAGCATGTTAATATCTCCCACAGATTTGTTCTGCCTCAGCATCTATATGGTAAAGTGGGCGTGCTATTCACTGTCCAATCAAGGAGTGCATCAAGGATGCTCTGGTCAATATCTCAAGTCATAAAATCTTTTAGGATCACTGCATATTATTAATATTCCTATTACATCCTTTCCTTCTCTTATTCTTTTGATTAGACCTGTTCTTTTGCACCAATAGAAATAGTTGAATAAAACCAGGGACTGGTGGGGGATAAGAGGACCTCAGACTACTGATGGCTTTTCAGCAGAAAGCCTGTACAGCTGGTAGCACCAGCTTCTTGGAAGAAGTAAACCAGGGAGAACAAGCTGAGAGAGAATTGAAAAAGATAGGAAAAAAAAGTGTCACTATGAAAAAGGGTAAAAATCCCTCTTTTTAGTTTATAAATAAGAAGGAATTGATGAGTGGTGTGTGGTAATAGTCTTCCAGTAAACAGAAGGTTGGTAGAAAAAAGAAAATAATCAGCTATTTTCCAGAATTTCATCACTACCGTAAGCTAAACAATGCTAGAGACTGTTCTCCAGTCCTGCCACCAAGAAACATGGTGTGGCTATGCCCAAGCTGTTAAACTGGTCTAGCTATACCCAAGCTGTTAAAGTGTCCTAGCATCTATAAAGGGTGGCTGCATCCAAACTACCTGTCAGCGAGTCCTGTCCCATGCATGGGAAGCGGTGGGATGCAGGCTGGGCTGGCCCAAACCACTCTAGGATGGTTCTGGTTACCAAACAACTGTGGTCAGTTGAGTTCAACTGCCCTCACCCAAGTCTTGGCAGAGTTCAATTCTCTAATGTAGGCATAACTCAAATGTCTGCCAAGACGAGGACAGGAAGCAGTCGCTGAATTTGCAATCGAGATGATTTGTAACAAGCACAGAAGAAAAAAAAAAAAAGTGGTGTTAAGCACAGTAAAATGTACCATGAGAGGTAAATGGACCCCTTTGACGGTGAGTTTAAAACCGACAGATTTAACAAACATGTCAGGGATAGTCTATTCTGAGTGGTCCTATTTCAGAAGTGTTGGACCGGATGCTTCACTGCAGTCTTTTCCATCCTGGAGGTGGATGTGATTTCGTTGGGGAAGGCAAATTATCTTAATCCCACACCATCCCACAGCCTTGCTGGCATTTCAGAGAAAGCTCAGAAAGGCAAACGGAGGCCCATAAAACTCAGTGTATTGTTCCCTGTTGATTAGGAGCTAGTCCTGCTTTCTAAAGCTTCCTAACAGTGAGGCAGAAGCAAAGATAAGTATTGTACTAATCTTTAAAGCTCTGAAATATATAAAGTTAACCTGGGAAGATTTTGTTCCACTTGAAAGCAATTTACCTCAAGGGAAAAATTATTCTCTATCCTTAAAAAATAATCTTAAATATATGGTACAAACACAGAGATTACATTACCTTTCCACAAATGTACCACTCATTATAGAAATGTGCACAGTATTTGTCAATCAGACAAAAAGCATACTTAAAAATTGATGTACAATATTTTTGATTAGGAAATAAAATTGCCTAGAGATTAAAGCCCTGATGTTTAATTTATTCTGTATTCTATCAGCCTTTCCCTTCCCTCTCTCTTTTTTCTCTTTGCATGTTCATGCATTTATAAGTAGAATTCAAATAAAGTAGAAAATTAGATAGCTCTCTTGGCATGACTTGGAAGGGACTGCATTATGGTTACTGACAATTGACGCAGTCTGCTGAAAAAAATTATCACTGTGTAAGTTTTATGTAGTCCTAGATTGGACAGCTGTTACAAGATTTTTTTTAAGACAAGAACAAATAGTTGTTAAAATCACTATCTGATTCCATATTGTTGTGTGGGATGTGACATATAGTCTTTGATAACTTATTAAAGAGGAGAGGGTGAGCGTTGCAAGGCCAGCACCATGAGAAGATGTAAAGGTAGGCAGAGTCAACAGAATGCCTGTACTAGGTACAGTCAGAGCAAGGACACCCCACACACGCTGAGTAAGGGTTTATAAACTGTTGTCATTTAAAACTCCGTAAGAAAGGCTCCTGTAAAGCCTTCATAATGCTACCTTTGTGCTCCTTTTTATCAGATCTGCTTGTCTTGATCTGCACACGCAGTTACCCCTTGTTCTGTTCAGATTTCCTGAAGCTTTGTATCAAACTGAAGATCTTGCAATAAGATGATACACATTTTTAAGAAATTCAGACCACTACTCGTGCTGACCTGCCCTACAGGACAGAACTAACTGCCTCAGAATTTAGGAAGTCTTATCCACAAAGAGAGTGGCTGAGTACGTAGATAGCAGAAGGGCAGGCTCACCAGTACACACAGATAGCCCTTCCACTCATCTTTTATTTCCCCTCTTCGTTCTCATAGAAAGATGTGGAAGAAATAGGAAAAAAAAAATCTCTATGATATTTTGTAGGTGCTATTAAATTTGTAGCATTGGGAGATGTCACCAGATACATATGTCAAGCAATGGATGAAGTTGACAGCAGCATGAACAGGTTGTAAAGGAGTCTTGGGGTTTTGTTGAAGACTTGTTGCTACACAAAGCTTATCACCTTCCTCAGATTTACAGTGTGAGAGAAGTCAGATGGGCAATTACCAAGGAAATGTAATGCCTAACATGTATTTTGTGATTACTTGCTTGTATATCCGTCTACTAAAAAAAGTTATTTGATCTATTTCCAGCCACAGATGCTACCTAATCAGGATTGTGGTCCAAACGGAAATGATTTATCTTACCTTCGATTCAAAACTGTCTTGGCAATCTTGTTAAAAAAAAAATAAAAATTTTCCAAGCAAATAACAAATATGAGCTCTTCTTTGCTATTAGTAGCAGCAGGGGCCAGCACGGAATTGCAGATTTTTGTAATGACCTCATTTAGATGAGCAAGCTTCCACTTAAACTTCGTGCAGCTGTAAACTGGTTTTGTTATTTTGCTGTTCTGTACTATGCAAAATGAAAATATTTTTAATTTGTTATTTGAGATAAGTGGAATGGTTTAACAATGTAAAGCATCTGTGGCAAGACAGAGTGCAAGCAAAAGGGCTTGTATGCATGGTTCTTCTAAGAGCATTTTAACTAGAGAAGGACTAGACCTGATAAATCTAGGATGATTCTAAGATTGCAGTTTGTCACCATGTTTTATTTGCATCAATTTTAGTATACGTCTGCACTGACCCATGATGCAGTCCTAGTCATAGCAGAGGCTTTCCGTTACCTGCGAAGGCAGCGTGTTGATGTCTCCAGGAGAGGTAGTGCTGGAGACTGCCTGGCTAACCCTGCAGTACCGTGGAGCCAAGGAATTGATATAGAAAGAGCGCTGAAAATGGTAAGGGCAAACATACTGTGGCTATGGGATATATTCACTAATGGAGCATTGCCCACACATGTAGAGATGTTTATTAAGTTCAACCTTCACAGTAGTGAAAGAATTTGTACCATCTGTTTGAACTTTATGGCAAGTGAGACATTGAAAAGTGTCTTGAAAAGTGCTGCATTTTCCCACCAAAGATAGAAATAAATTAAATTTGAAGTCAAAAGGTGTCAAATGCACAGTGCTCATGTCTCAATACGCACCAGGATGAACCTGACCTAACAAGCTCTGCTGAGACATACAGTCACTGTTGTACTAAGGTAGCCAGACAGCTTCCAGCAAATGCCAAAAGCAGGCACAACAACTCCAGTCTGGCTGCAAATTATATGCCAGCTACCCTACAAATGCATTTACTCAGTCCACAGTTGATAAAACCTTTTTAGTGACAGATTTGGCTTTCAAAGTCCCTTCCACATCTTTAGGTTTTTGGAGATGGGAATAACTTGCATATTCTTCCAAACTCTTGAAATCATAAACTGTTTTACAAAGGGTTCAGATCCACTTACTAATAAAAAAAAAAAATACACTACTACACTACTTAAATGTCATTCTTGATTTGTCTCACTGGATAATTTGGGGTCCAAGGAATTTTGACTGTTTTATGGAGTCCATCCCTATCCATCATAACAAATCTGATTGCACCATCTCTTAACCATAATTAGCGGATCAGTAACCAGCCCTGAACATCTCCAGGGACCATGATTTCACAGTTTCCCTTTGACCAATTTTCCATTAGTCATTCTGTAGCTTCTACAGCATTTTGCTAAATATTAAAGATAATTTACCCCTACTGCAGTTTCAGACTGTTACCCCTTTGCCTAAGATGACAGCTTGTCAGTGTTGATAAGTGATAAATGGAAATATCTTACCCTTTCATACAGGGAAATAAGAAAGATTTTTTCTTTGAAACAAAGTATTTCATACTTCCCCTTAAAATGATTCATGTGAATAGGTAATGATAATGACTTACCGTCTATATACCCATCCATCCAGATTGAGACCAAAGCTCCATAAGCAGTAGAGACAATTGTCTGTGTTCATTCAGAGAAGACATTCATTCCTTTCTCCTACGCTGGGACTGATCTTAAAATAAAGCACTTCCCAGAATGAGCAACGATATGAGATTCTGGTCCATATCACAAATCACTCTGTGCCATACTGTGAGGGGTTTAATGGCATGGAATTGTTGCAGGTGCATCACTGATACTCCATTCTGTATCAGCAAACCCAGTGTGACTAAGCATGGCAGAATCAGTCTTTCTTACATTTAACATACATGCAGGGCTAATTTCACTTACACTTAAATGCAGCTCACTCTGCAGTAGTGAGTCACCAGCTGAGTACTAACTAACAAAGAATATGTACAGCTGAAACGGAGAATTGGGGCTTTTTTATTACAAAGAATACCACTGACTGTGTCAGAACTGCTACAAGTCTCTCATATAGATAAAAATTGTGCTAGAGCTAGTGAGTTCCTGTAAAATGTAACAGAGGAAAAAAAATAGAGTGATTCTGTTATTAAAGCGTTTTGTTGGTTGTTTTTTTTCTGTTTATTGCCTTAAGGTGCAGGTTCAAGGAATGACAGGGAACATCCAGTTCGACACCTATGGGCGGAGAACAAATTACACAATTGATGTGTATGAAATGAAGGCTGCTGGATCAAGGAAGGTGAGTTTCATGATAGGCATTTAAATTCCATACCTTCAGAAATATTTATTTCCAACAAACTAATGGAACTCAAAAATACTATGCAGCCTCTGTAAAAACAGGACCCAGAGGAATCCCTACCTTCTTGCTGTCCTCCAGGAACCTTGTTCTGTTTTGTTCCTGAACCAAATCACTCATCCTGCTTAATATCTTCATAGGTTTCCATTTCAACTTCCAGCACCACTTCTTCCATTAGAAGCCACGTGGAGCTTTTCCACTGCTGAGCATGCTACCTGTTGTCATGTCCCTGTGCTCAGCCCAATCTCCTAAACTCCTCTCCATCTTTCCCTTCCTCTCCGTAAGAGGCATCAGAGCAATAGGGAAGCTGGAGTAAGAGTATTTTAGAAACTTTCTGAAATTAATAGAAAATAATTTGAGTTTTAATTAGGATTTTCACTACTTGTTCTTGTCTCCTAAATAAAGTATAGATCCTAAGTGGCATGATTGGCTAGGTCCCTGTTATAAAAGCAATTTAGGGCAAATTTTCAAAAATAATTAGGTAGGCAAGCTCTCAGGAGTATCAAGAGATGAGTCTGAGTGTATGAGACAGATGAGTCCTGATGATAGACACTTGATGATAGGTACCTAACCTGTTTAGTCACCAGTGAGACTCCTTAAACAATTCTGCACATACTTGATAACAAAATACTTCTGGACATGGCCCAGCCATTCAGCAAGGTTTACAGTGCAGACATAAGTGTTACTGCTGTATTGTGCAGAAATATAAAAACCAGTGTAATAGCATAGCAACGTAGCCACAGCACTATGAAGGTCAGCACAAGCCAGATGACAAATAGTCACCTCATACTCACCGAGGGTTTTGTAACCCACCTCAAAGATTAAGCTACTGTGCCTGCATTGCTAACAGCAGCTGTGCATCTACTGAAAAGTTAGTTCAGACACATCTACAGGTACTGTATGCACTGTCTGAACTGCAGCAGAATATGGGTAAACATTTCAAAATCAAATAATTTTACTCAAAGTGCTATGGAGTTTATTTTCTCGTCTATAGTTAATCCTTATGCCATGGATAGAGAGGAATTTATTCTACAGGCACCATAACAATGTGAATAGATAGTGAGAATTTCGTATGTATTTTCACTTATATTCAGCTTGTATTTATTAAAGCTCATGTAGCCCTGCATAAATGTTACAAAATCATATATTTTGACAGTTCTTGTTATAAATTAATGCACCAGAGTCCGTGTAAAAATATGTAATGACATTAACAATCTCCCTTTTTATAGGCTGGTTATTGGAATGAATATGAAAGATTTGTGCCATCATTAGATCAGCTGCCCTCTAATGACACTTCATCTGTGGAGAACAGAACTATAGTTGTCACTACCATCTTGGTAAGTTTCATGTTCTTAGTGTGTTTGTGTTTAGGAAATAAGATGCACGGCTCCTGAGATGTGTTAGACACCTTGCCAGGAGGCAAATGTTGAATGCTAAATGACTTCAAGTGACTGAAAAGTTCGGTATCTTCGAGATATGTGCTGAGGGCTTGACAGTGTAAGCTTCTATGTATATCAGTGACTTCACTCACAGGAGTCCCGCTGAGCTCAGCAGTGTGCTTCCCTGCTTCTCAGACACTTGAACTCAGTCAAACGCCTCACATAAGTGAAGTTATGCATGTATGTAAATGATTATTGCAGGGTCTGGCCTTCCTGCTCTAGGGTCACATCTTGCACCCCTCACTCAGGTACAGCTTCTGTAAACTCAACCCCTGTGGACTGAGGAAGGGTGACACAAGGAAGTCTGTAGAGAACTGGAAATGCTCTAGCACTGGGAGTAAAGCTATCTATACCCATGCACTTCCAAAGGAGTACTGCTCTTCCTGTGTCTCATAAACAGCAGCACCTGTGTCAGTCCCAGTGCCTCTACCAAATGTGTTCTGTGCAGCATTATTTGTGACTTTTATGCCTGTTACGATTCTACTAAGCATGAGCCAATTTTATGCTGTTTCCTGAAGCACTGTATTTTATACTCCTATGAATTTAGTGAGATATAATCAACATTTCAGCCAGAATTTTCCAAGAAGGCTAAGGGAATTTAGTGACAAAAATCACTGCCAAGGATTTTAGCCTAGCTTACCTTAGGCTGCTTTGAAAATATCCCCATCAGTGCCCCATTCTAGGCCATGGGGGCCTTAGCAAATTATTTTGATGCTGCAGGTGTTGGGTATGTCAGTTCCTTAAACACTAAAAACTGAATTATTACTGCAGTGATGCTAATCAACTGTCTAATAACGTAAAAATTAGGCCTAATCTTACAGACAATAATGTAACTGTTAAAATTGAATAGTCCTGTTGTCTTCAGTGGGTCCATAGTAGGAATAAAATCTGTAGTATGTCTGACTGTAGGACCATGCCAAGGATTTTCAACCTGCAAAAGTCTGTCTTCCTGATCTCTGTACCAAAGTAGAGAAATATTGTAAATACTTGCCAGTAGTATAAAGTAAGGATAATAACAGCTCTCATTTTGTGTGTTTTAAAGCTGTATTTTACATTCATAGACTTTTGATCTTTACTTTTGTTTCAAAGGAATCACCATATGTAATGTATAAGAAAAACCATGAACAACTAGAAGGGAATGAGAGATATGAAGGATATTGTGTAGACTTAGCTTCTGAAATAGCAAAACATGTTGGAATAAAATACAAACTGTCAATTGTTGGAGATGGGAAATATGGAGCTAGGGACCCTGAGACTAAGATATGGAATGGCATGGTGGGTGAACTGGTCTATGGGGTAAGTTTCTCTTAACCTTCATTTTCATGTTCTTTATTATAAAAAGTTATGCTCAAAATTAATAAACTGTAAAATAAAGGTCATATGTTTGAATACCACTTTTAAAATTCTAGGTATTTCTTTGTAATGCTATTTTTATAGCACGGTTTCCTAACCATTTCTTTGTAGGAAAGTGTCACATTTTGTCACTGTTCTCCAAATCAGAATCCACAAAATGTTGAGAAGTAGCATTGGGCAAATTTCAAGTTCCTTATCTACAGCAGATTTTCCAGTTTGCCCATCACATGCTGTTTTTTTATTTGCGATGTCTCCTTTTTCTTTCTCAGTCCTGTGTGTGATGAGGGCTGCCCCTGCTATTAAAGGTCTGATCCTACGATGCTGAGCCTCACTGGATCACTGATGTCAGATTGTGTTTGACTAAAGGCTCAGTTAGCCCCATGCTTGCTTTTCAGGATAGGAAGCAATGCAAGCCTGAAATCACCCACAACTTTTTCTGTTTAAACCCTGGATTTATCTTTTAAAATGAACTGTCAGACAAAAAAAAAAAGTCTAAATCATTACATTCCTCTTTATATTTCTATATTGGGTGTACATTGCTTTCTTTAGTAAGAACAAAAACAGCAAAAACAGTCCGGAATTGCCATTTTAGAAACTTCCTTGGAAATGCGAATTTTGGACTGCTGATAAAATAAACCAGATGGAAGGGGGAGAAAGTTGGCTTTGCAGAAAAGACTTTACAAGCTGATATGTCATCTTTGCTTTTTTTTTTTTCCCCCAAATGCTAATGAGGTGATTTGTGATTCCGCCCAATCTTTACGGTTTATTTTTAACAAGCTTTCCTTTATTAAAAATATCTGAGCAGAAGTGATGTTTCCATTGCCTCCTTTTGTTCCCTTGCTGAGTGTAGTTTCTAAAAGTCACCTCAAAATTCCTCTGTGATAACATCATATCATCATCTCTTGCAAAATGTGTGGTGAGGTAACTCTTTCCAAATCAGTCTTTTTTAAAAGTAGTTGCAGGATTTTCAAAAAGTTTTTTTTTCCTCTGGAGCAGTCAGTGCTAATCCCTTATTATATACTTTGTAGCCTTTTTGACTTCAAAAGATTTTATACAAGCAACAATGGTTTTGTGGTGTTGTACTAAGGGGAGGGAGGGAAATCTCCCGATGAAAGTAAACAGGGGTCTGGAATCCTGGGGTGTATCTTTACTTTCCTGTTGCATTGAGGTTTGACATTATGCAAGTCTTTTGAACATCCAGTGCCTCAGTTCTGTGATTCGGGAAAAGTGTTACCTCTCTTAGAGTACACAAGTATGTTGAGAACTTCTGAAGGGAAGGTTTAGTTTAGTTTCGAGCACAATTGCATTGCAATGAAAATTTAAATCCTCAGTTTCCCAGTGTGTGGTTCAAGAAATATCAAGGGTATTAGCTGTAATTGGGTTCTTTTGATATATTTGCAAGTGACAAGCAATGAAACAGTTTATTCGCTTAAAAGAAAAGTCATATCATACGCCAAAAAAAAACTTAAATAAAAATTAACAAAGGGAATCTGAAATTACTGCTAACAGCCAGGGCGCAGGGACCATCTATGCCAGAGGATGAAAGGTGCGATACGGGCCACTGCCTCCGTGACGTGAGCCAAGTAAGATTAGGCTGTGCAGCTGCTGAATGATGCAGGATCCATCTGTATTAAGGGCTCGCAGACCTGAGCCATATTCCTATTTCAGCCCAGCCTTTGCTTGGATAAGCAGGTTGGCAGCAGCTGCCTTTTCCACAGCCGCTTGGGATGAGCCTCACTCAGGAATCTCTGCCTCCATAGCATCAGACTGAGCCCAAGCCACTTCTCCTCGACCTGGCCACGCTTGTGACCTTCCCACACCAGCAAAGTACAGCCTCACGGGCACCATCTGCCATACCTTAAAACACCCCTGCCATTGTCATTTTTCCCCGCAAAAAGGTCTGTTCTTTTGTATCCTGGCCCAGAGTTTTCATCTGTGTTTTCTCATTAATGAAAAATTGAGGAACATTTCCCTCCCTGGCCCCCAACAGCTCCTCTCTGCACACTGTGAGCTCGGTTACCCAGCCTCTTAACTGCAGGCTCTATTATTCAAAGGTCAGATGCGTCCCTCGAGGTTTGACTGGAGGCCCAGGTTAATGCTTGCAGCTTGGCACTGCTGAGCTAGCTCCCCATCCTGCTGAGCTGCACAGAGATCCACCCGGCTTTCTGTAAGCAGGGGAACAGCCCCTGAACTCAGCACAGACCTCCCCAGCCCTGTTTGTCAACACCATGGCCTCTTTCTCCAGCTGTTGAGAGGGGGCTATGTACACAACTCACAAGGATGTGCACAAAGCCCTTTGAAGATGAAAAATGCTCTAGAAGTGCTAATTATTTGGAACAAGTGCTTCATTTACGTGCTGACTGTCCTTTATCTCTCAGGGGCTCAAAACTCTATTAGGGAACTAAAACTGTACATTTCCCCTAATGCCCCTGTGAGCCTTGTCTGCAAAATGACTGTCATATTTGGCTCCTCCAGATTCCATTTTGGGAAGACAATAGGGAGATTAGATTTAAATGCCTTTATTAGCATGTGTGGAAGACAGACCTGGGGGAATAAAAGGGGCCTGATTGGTTTTGGTACCAGTTATCCAGCAGCTGAACCGAGCTGTGGCAGCAAACACAATCTTTTAGATTGCATTTGTCTCAAGTGTTTCCTACGTTAAATGCAGCATATTCCTGGCCCAACGGGCTTGTAACCACCGTGTGGTGCTGCTGGGAAGTCTTACCAATCCTTTTTTAATGCCGTGCCCTTTTTTGCATAGCCCCATGCACGCAACACTTCTCTAAAACCGCTGTTAGCACAGTCACAGGAAGTGAATGGCATGGCGTTTTAGTGCCAAAACCCTCATTAACTGTAATTAACGTTTAGTGTGTGCCAGTTCTTTGCAACTGTCACTCTTGCTTCCAGTAGGATGCAGTGCAGCCAGGTCCTCGCAGCCTCTGGACACCGCAAAAACTAAGAGAAATTTCAAACTCAGAGAAATTTCTAGAACACAGTGGAAACTTTTAACAGTAACAAAGCAAGTAGTTAGAGCTTTTTTCCTGCACATTTCTATTTAGAAGAGTATTTTTCATTCCTAACTGAGACTTAGAAATATCAGAATAAGTTTACCAAATGCTTATGTTTCCAGATCAGTAATTTCTTTCATTTTAGACATTCCTGGTGAAAAGTGGTTCCTCACTGCAGTCATCACCAAGCTCACGCTTCTGCATAACCAGGGTGCCACTTTTTCTCACTGCTGTGCAAGCCTAAAACTTGACTTACACATGAGCCGTATTCCCCATTAAGATTTAAGGTGCACGCATGTCGAGGAAGCTAAATAGCCATGTTATTAATACATAAATTGATTTATGCACCTTCTAATATCCTGAGATGAAATAGGGAAGCCAGCCCATACCGATGCATCTCAGTGCAGCTCACCCAAGGACTGGGGACTGATCAGACAGCCACCTGCCTTCTGTGTAGTTAAAGCAGTTAACCTCTCCTCAATTTGCACGAGTGAATCACTATTTAAACCTCAGCAGCGTGGCAAGTGCTTTCCTCCCGTGATCCACCCGCTAACGACCTGCCTGCCGCCAGCACTGAGGAGCAGGCAGAGGCGTGCGCAGGGCTTTGTGCCTGCCGCTGCTGAGCTCCAGACAATGGGCTGCTCTCCTCTGCAGGGTAAGCCTCTTTCTGCAGGCTTTTATTGCTTCTTCCCCTCTCAAACTATGCTGCTGCTCTTCCTTCAGTGTGCAGCCAGGGAAAGGCTTCCCTCCCCGGGCCTGATGCTTTTCACATCGCTGAGGCTAATTGGCAGTAGGTTTAACACGTATCTTAATTGTAACTACAAGTGCTCTGGGAGTGGGAAGAGCAGACGGACCTTACAGCCTTTAAAACTCTCCTCAGGTACAAAAAGGCCTTTATAAAAACCTCAGAATATGTAAAACACTGTGAAGGAACAAAGCAGGGGTGTAAAGGGAAGGCAGTCCCCCAGCTGCATGCAGCCTCCACTGTTGGTCAGAGCGAGGCCACCTACACATCTCCCTGTCCTGAACAGGCTGCCCAGCCACCACAGCCCTCAAAGCAGAAGCAAAAGACCACGTGGACAGCTTTTGAGTAGTAGCTGAGAGGAAGACTAATTCCACTCCTCAAAAACATTCCCTCATGCTCTCAGTCGATGGCAGCATTCCCTGCACAGCAGGCAGGAGAAGCCCTCCACCCACCCCTTGCCACTGGTTCAGGCAGTAGCAAAGGCCAGGTACAAACACTGAAAGGCACTAGGAGGTGTCACACCAGTGGCGCTACCAGGCTTCAGCCACCCTGCACCCCGAGCAGGAGGCACGAGATGAAAAAGCAGACGTGTGCTGCTTTTCTCCATTTGCCAAAGACAACAGTAGTATCTCGGGAGGAACTGTGGGCATCCTTTGGACAAGGAAGGTACTTAACAGCAGACGAGGCCAACTGCAGTTTTAATACCATAATCATTTTTTATGTTACCCAGTTAATACACAGTAATACCTTGATGTCGTTTGTTGCTGTGCCAATTTCACCTGTTGTTTCTAAATAAGTGTTAAAAGCACAGGACCCTCATGATGTGGCCCCTCAACACACCCTGATATCCCTGGGTATAGTGGACTCCATTCTCAAGGTAGCTTTTACCAGCAGGCACTGCAGGTGATGTGTTGCTCTGTCTGACACCCCGTCCTGGCACCTGGAGACCTCACAGTGCCCAAACGAGTCCTACACTGCTCAGAGTCAGTTGTCACCCCAACGTGGTCTCTTTGATGCCACTGTGTGCCTGCATTCAGTGCTTTTGGGGTGCCTGGAGGTCTGGCTCCTGATGGAAGTTGGACAGTCAGCAGCTGGCACGGTGTCCCTCTGCTTCAGTCTGAACATAGGTGCATGCTGGGGGGCACCCCGTAGCACAAACCTCTTGCAGAGTGACCGTAGCCCAGACCCACTTATTGGAAAGTGATGCACTAGCAAAGAAATTCTTCAGCCCTGCAGACATGAACAACCAGAAAACACGTACGGGCAGAAGCCTAGCTGGTATCTCTTGCTACCTCTAGTGCGTGTCTTTGAAGATAGTAAGGCTCATCTTTAGGTCTGTAAGCAGAAGAATTCCATCCCTTCTTTTGGATTACAGAGGTGGAACATCTTATCATTTTTCTTTCTCCACACAGAGGGATATTTCCATTTACTTTTTTTTTTTCCCTCCTCTTAAGAGTCTTGAGATTTGCAGCCCCCTGGGGTCAGCTTTGAACAGAGTGGGCAGCGCCTCTGTGCTGCATGTCCTCCCTAAATCCGTCTTCCCACACTGGTAGGCAGAGACAGAACGAGCCTCAGAGGAATCCATGACATTTCTCTCCTGGCTTAAATGCAGTGAATATGATGTTTGAAACACCATTAGTCATGAGTGATTAGCAAAGCTTAGTTGTTGAGGTTCTTAACCGCCCCCCTCCAACTCTGCACAGGGAAGGGCATGTTTGTGATTGTGCTGTGCGATTATTTTTTTTTAATCTAGTTCAATTTTTATGGGTTCAGCTTATCTGCAGCCATAACAAATAGAGAGATTCACAACCATGCTGCAATTATTAATGATCCATTAGGGTGCTTAGAGCTCTCCGTAAGCTCGCTCCATTTCAAATATTACATGTCTAAATAAATACGCAAAGAGTGGTCTGATTTTAACCTCTCCAGTGTAACTAATACTCAAGGAGGTGGTGGGGAATGGGGCTCAGATGCTGGATTTTTGCTGGGCCACTTTCAGGGCCCGTGTTGTTGATGGTTTCCTGAGACCCTATGTCTGAATTCATTCTCGTTCCCTTTGCTGAAACAA
Organism: Cygnus olor; assembly: GCF_009769625.2. Taxonomy (NCBI): domain Eukaryota; kingdom Metazoa; phylum Chordata; class Aves; order Anseriformes; family Anatidae; genus Cygnus; species Cygnus olor. The sequence continues at coordinate 20,699,689 of NC_049181.1, read as the reverse complement.
TTGCCAGCATATTCATTTAAGACCTGAGGATGTTTATTGGTGTTCCCAATATGTGGAAGGCCCATCAGATATGGTAGGAAAGCAGGAAGACTGAAGTGTTTCAGAAAAATAAATGTTTCTATCCCTAGTAATATTAAAATGCAACTTAAAATCATTTACAAAGAAATGCATGCCGTATGATATGAATGAGAACATGGTAACAATTGAGCATTTAAAAACTGATTTGTCAGTGCTAAACAGAGCATCAGCTTCATCCTCTGAAAGACCCCACAGGAACATCCTACATGAGCTCAGCTGCTCATGAAGGACATACAGGCTTTATTGTATGCTGCATCAGCACTTAGGAAGAGCACCACTGTGTCTACTTCGGCAATTAAAATATTACTTTGGGAGAATTAAATTTCTCCAAGTCCAGGAAAATGCTACAAAAAGTAAACATGCTTATAGCTGATCCAGCCTCTTCCTGCCTCGACAAGCTGGCTGTCCATGTGCACGAGGACAGGTGGTGAGGCTCCCGCCTCCCACCTCAGCTCCACTTCTTGTGGAGTCATTGCCAAGTCTCTGCAGGGGTTCTGATTCATTCAGCTTGCTCTAATAGGGATTAATTTGTAAGTACCTCATTAGTTCAACACGAAACGCAGTAGCCATGGTCAAAGTGCTTAGTCTTCCAGCCAGCAGTGGACTCTGACTACATTTAAAACTGATGTTCTGTGTGCATCTCATACCTACTGACTGCAGGCGTTTAACATTTAACAATAGTTCAATAAGCAGTGCCTAAAAGACAAATACACATTTGGGGGGAATTCATCAGTGAGCAACTTCCAGGACCATCCAGTCCCTTTACCACACTCTACCCATGTGCCCCCAAGTCTCCCTAATACTTAGACAATTAACACGTTCATCTGCAAAGCCAGTAAACACCCAGCCATTCAACAGCAACCAGCACTTTCAGTCTCTAGATGCACGCTACGTTAAACTAGATTTTTGCAGCAAGATCAGGTGGAGGGTTTTCTCTTCAAGGAAAGCATTCACTTGAGGGGAAAGGCAGTGTCCCAGTATGCATGAATGTCTAAAGGAGCTGAGGGGGGCTGTAGTGATGTACACCATGGGCTGTGTTTTCCAAATGGCTTCCTTAAGTACGCAGACATGGTTTATTCAATTATTCCAAGCAGTGAAATTATACCAAGCCTCTTGGTTGTACACACAAGTGCAAACTGTTAGGAGACATTCCTGAGAGGCTGGAGCAAGTCTGGAGGTTGTGTGCAGACGGAGAAAGCAGGCAGGGCTGCCGTCAGCCCCAGCCTTCCAGCATTGAGAAGGTGACTTGGGCATGACTGCCCAGGGACTCTGCGGCACCAGCTGGTACAGAGTGGTGAGGCTGAGGTTAACTTTCCAAGAAGTCCTTGCCATTGCCGCTTATTAAACTTAAACAAATAAATAAATAAGCAAACAAACAAAAAAAACTTAGTAGGAAGATCGAAAAATCAGATATTAATGAAAGTCACGAACATCACCATCAGCTTTACATAAAGGCATATTCAATTATTTTATGGCACAGATCTTCATCACTTCTTAACGTTTCCTATTCACTTTTATTCAAACTTCTACTTAATAAGATTTTATTTTTCTGTCAGATACATACTTACTAGTTAGATACAGAACACTGATTTAGAAGGTGCACAATGGTTTATTTACTGGTAAGTTAAACTTTCCCTAAGAATCACTTTTTCTTTCTGAAATTCTTAATTATGAATGAAAGGCCATCTTGAAAAGGACCAATATCATGACTAGTTATAGGCTGCTTAAAAGAGGCAGAAAATTACGAAAAAGGGTACATAGGTATGTGGAGTCAGAATAATTAAACCATTTTCTTAACATGCAAAAGGACTTTTTTTTTTTTTTAAACATCCTAGTAGCCTCTAATTGCTGACATCAGCTTGAGTAGTTTGCTGAATCAAGGTTAGGTTATCAGGTTATGACTTGAATCCTTCTGGTACCAAAATACAATTATAATTAAATATGTTGAAAATCTATTCTGGAATGCTATTTCTAATCAAGTAACTAAGCAATTTTTTTATTTTTTTGTTTACTTCTCATTCTTACCCTCCCTCGGAATCCAGCAGAGATGTAAGGATTGAAAGGAAGGGGTTCCAGGTATTGCCTCATTGCAAATACCGACACACTGCTGAATGGTAGATGCAATGAGATGAGGTTGTGCTTCCATATGACCCATCCTCAGAGCATGGTCTATGTTACAGATCTATAGAGTGTAGGTTTTGTATAATAAGATGGCATAGATTATACTCAAAACTACTATTTTGCATTTTGCTCAGATAATCCAGGCTATTTACTTCTCAGGGACTCACAGCTCTTCAGTGACCTCAGAAAGGATGAACTGTCTGGTTCCTGTCACCCACTATTCTTCCATCATCTATCCCTTATTGCAATGGAGTTCCAGAGGAATATATAAGGGGTAGTGCCCAAATCCAGCTGAAATTCAATGACTAATCACTTCTCTCAGGTTCCTTTTAAGGACCCTGGACTAATCAGTAAGGCAACAGAACTTGCTTTAAGAATGAAAAAGAGAACATCCAGATATAACAAACCTGTAATTTGCCCGATGTCCTCAAGACAGATGGATGGATACAGGCTATTACTACAAAATGATGTAGGAGTCAAGAAGCAAGCGCTTGCCATCACACTGTGTCTATCAGGCATACAAGGACAAACTCATGTAAAAGGGAAAAGGGCATGCTCACAGACTAGCCCTAGAATTATTCCCCTTCTCCCCTAATAACTCCCCTTCCTGGAATTAAAAATTAACAACGTCAAACAACTTTTTAATGAGTAAAAAGGAGATTTAAAGGCCATCAATAATCCACTTGAACTTGAAACACCGAACACAATCATTTGTTGTTTCATTGTTTTGTTTTGTTGTTTTTTTTTCCTATTATTTAAGTACATTTGTATGTTAAATACAGTTCATTACTGATCTGGACTCGAAATGACATTCTATATGCAAGTTATATTGACTCTATATGTTATCCCGGAAAATATAGCTTTAATTGTAGTTTAATAGTCCGGTGAAAGTAGTGTTTATTTATCCATTAACTTAACAGAAACATAAATACATGTTGGTATGTATCTCCCTCTGTCTTGAGGCCCTTGCACAGATGTGGTTGTATTTTTTCTTGTTAAAAATTTTCTGTCCATGTAGTCCTAAAACAACTTCAATGACTGCAAAATGTGCTGCAAAGAATATGTTTCCTACTCACTCTTGTAATTCATCATCTGATTCATTAACCTCAGACTCTAGATTGTGATCATGTTGCAACTGTTTTGTAACTAACTTGGCTTTGTTTTCCCTTTACAGAGAGCAGATATAGCCGTTGCCCCCCTCACTATAACACTGGTGCGAGAAGAGGTCATAGACTTTTCCAAGCCCTTTATGAGCCTGGGAATCTCCATCATGATCAAGAAGCCTCAGAAATCTAAACCGGGCGTATTCTCTTTCCTGGATCCTTTGGCTTATGAAATTTGGATGTGTATAGTCTTTGCTTACATTGGCGTCAGCGTAGTTCTTTTCCTAGTCAGCAGATTCAGCCCTTATGAATGGCACTTGGAAGACAGCACTGAAGAGCCACGTGACCCTCAGAATCCTCCTGACCCTCCAAATGAGTTTGGAATATTTAACAGCCTTTGGTTTTCCCTGGGTGCCTTTATGCAGCAAGGATGCGATATTTCTCCAAGGTTTGTTCCATATCATTCCATCACCTTTTTGCATTTTATGGTCATTTTCTGATGCCATGGTGCATATATGTTACGTTTTCAGATTTCTTTTCAATTCCAAATTTTTGTTTTGACATCCCATTCAATGCTAAGCTTCATCATCAATCCAATGTTTGCTAACATTCACCTCAAAAGTGAGTGTCATTGCCTTATAATGCCACTTATGCATTTCTGCCAAACTTATATACACCATGTTGAGGCTGTAAAATGCATGGGGTTTTCTGTTTTCAGCAATGCTTGGAGGGCTACCGTATTTTTGCTGCATATCTCATTTTACGGTCATCTCCTTGGTGCATATAACATATTATGCTTTGCAAAATCTGAATTATTTATTTTTAAAAAGCCACATGCAACAGCACTTTAAAACACCTTCACTCCTGCCATGGCTTCTGCTTTTTTTGCCTACTTTTTTTGTCCCTCATTTCTCTAATTTTGTTCTTGAACTATCTTTTCATCTATTAGTAATTTGCTTACCACCATGTTTTATATGTTCAGGTGTGCTCCTCTAGCAGTTATGGTGTGTAGCCTGTGTGTATTGTTATTTATATCTGGTCTAATCCATTGTCCCTGTGTTCATAGTCAATATGGTCTAATAAGCATTGCCGGTTTCCATAAAGATTTTTTTTTCATTCAGGAAGGCAGTCTTTCTGAATAAGGCTTTAGTAAAACATGCTTGGTATTAGTTCTGTTTTAACAGAGAGCACTGCTATTAACCATTGTAGAATTGCATTTCTTTTTCAAAGAAGCATTTTGAAAACCACCAGAGAATAGTAAAGTTCTCTCTATTTGAACAATGCATACCTCAAATATTTTTTTAGTAATACATATATTATGTTCCTACCTATACACTGTAAAAATACTTTGGTGGTATGCCTGTGGTAAGCAGTAAAATTACCTAGTTTCTTAGTGAGGGAACAGTAATTATATTTTGTATGAAAATATTTTAAAATCCAGTTTACAGCCATTTTAATTATTAAAATGCCTGTGTAGTACAAACAGGATGTAGTTTTTCCCTTTAACAAGGTTGCTAATTAAATCAAGAGAGACAGATATTTTCTGACTAAGCACTTATTCAAAATACACCTTAGTAATTTCCATATTTGTGTACCTTTTGCAAGACTTACATCATTCAAAAGTTACCAGGTTTTCCTGGTCTAAGAGTGAAAGAAGTGACAAAACCTCATGGAAGGAAGATTCATGGAAAGGATCATGATTTTGCCTGTCGTAATCTAATAATGATCCTTTAAGCTCACAGTCATTGCACATTCAAATCTGCTAATGACTGCAGTGAGGTCCAGGATTTTCAGAGATGCTGGTAGATAGATACCTGTCATTATTTGATGCACATCATTCATATGTTTTAGAAGTCTTGATAGCAGCAGGTAGATACCATATGTAGCTGACAGATGCATATACCTCCCATATAAAACATACATGTGATATTTTTGCCTGGTTATGACCCCACGTCACAGTTCTCAGTGTTTCAGTGTGCCGTCTCACTGTCCTGCTACAGCTGCCAGCCTCCTCCTTCTGTTTATATGCTCAGTCTCTATTTTATTCCCAAATTCTGTAACGAAACTTTGCCTCTCTGCTTGCTGTTAAAAGTGATGGGTAGTGATAACATTTAAACTGCTGTTGATCATGTGTGTGCCTAATATAAAGGACCGGGAAATAAGCACTGGGACATCACATGGAAAGCTGTAGGCATTGCACAGTTTCCGCTAGGTCTGTTTATTGACAGCAAATAGCAGTGCATAGGATTTTTGTTAAGCTCTCATGCGACTCTGGCATGCTCAGCCATATATAACCTTATATAACGAGTGGAACATACTCTATTTTTTCAATATTACTATGATAAGTGCCTAGGAAATACATAGAAAAAACAGAGACAGCAGTAAACCTATTTATTTTATTTGTCCATCAGAAGCTGTTAGGTCAAACTTAATTCATGGCCTTCGTTAGAAGCTATTATCTGGCTATTTTGTTATCTTTCATGATAACAGATGCCAGGCAGTTATGTGCATTGCTACAGGAGAGAGAGAGAGAGAGAGAGAGAGAGAGAGAGAGAGAGAGAATGAGATTTAATACCTTGGTTTAAATTCCAGAAACACCGTTCCCTTGAGTGATATGTTTGTTTAAGTTGATTTAATGTCAAATTTCTTTTCCGTAGAAGGGACTATTCCCAAGTATTCCATCCTGAATCCATATCTTTGTAAGGTTATGCCATTCACAATACATTGACTATATGAATGTTTCATACTATTCTATTGCCATTAAAAGGGGCTTCATTCTTCCATTGTGAGTTTTGTCTGAATAAATTTCTTATATAAGAGCGTGCAGCACTTGTAGAGAGATGCCGACAAGCAGTCTGGAGAGATCACTTTTGTACTTGCTGATAAAAGCTCTTTCAGCTGCCTTTGTGCGGAACAGCTGTGACATCTAATGACTAGTTAGATCTATCCTTGGTGAGTATGCTGTGTGGATATTCCAGAGGATATATCCCTATACTCTCCAATCTGTATTTAATAGGAGTCGTCTCAGCTGAATCAGAAAGCAGCCAGAGGATGGTGGTTAGTTCATCCCATGATGGAACCAACACTTGTTCCAGTGGTTCTGTTCTGCTATCAAAGGCTGCTGTGTTTTCTGCATAGTGAGCTAAAGTATTGAAAATTCACTTTTGATCCATCAAAAGTGAATTATTAAATTTGCTTTAATGTAAGATGTGTACAGCAAATGGAATCAGGAGGAAACAGTCACATCTGTAACACCATTCCGAGCAAAAGTACCTTTGAAATCCGTATGAGACCGTGTGTTTTAATTTTGCTCTTTATTCATGTGGAACAAAGAGGCTAGATTAATTAATATCTGATGGAAAAAGACAGGGGGTTCATTAAAAATTGTCACGAGAGCTTGGTCATTTAAGAGGCTATATTTCTAGACCCATATTTTTGCAGCAGGTCTCAAGAGACTCCTATTAAAGGCCATGGGAATGACTTAGTGGGAGTTTCAAAACAGCAATGAGAGCTGGGTAACTTGATGTTCCTGAAACTCCCACCGATGGTTCCTATGATGAGAGAATGGAGCATCTCAAGGCAGAGCTTCAGATGCTTTTATTTATTGTGTTCTGTCTCAACAGCCGAGGCGAGTGCCTCCTGGCCAAATGAGGCCAGCAGGAAAGGCAGAGCTTTTGCTGGGTTTGTGAGCAAAGGACTGAGCTCCATGCTTGGTGGGTACCCTGTAGCGTGAGCTCAGAATGGAAAGGCGGGTCTAGGCAAGCAGATTTTGCACTGAAGTTGTTCAGGGCTTTTTGTCAATATACCAGCTATCTTGTATCGATCATAAGAGCCCAATTAAAAATTAAGTAGTATGAAAAGCTTATTGTTTCTGTTTGTTAGAGGAAATCAAATATGCTTTATGGCCATGAGTAGAAACAAACTTCAAGCTATTTTGTTAAAAAATGGGATTTTGTTTGAATGTGTTATTCTCTGGCAACTGAATGTGAAATTGAATATTTATTTTCTTTTTCTCTTGTTACTAATTTGCTCTCATTTGACTCCATGCTTCCTTTTAAATTTCCTCTCAAGGTATGCACTCTTCCTGTTTACTTCTTTTTGAAAACACCATCTGACCTTGTTTTGATAATTGTGTAATAATTCTGCTATACCAAGGCTTTGTTACTCCTCTCGTTTGTTAACACTCTAATTCACTTTAAAATGATGTTGTGCAATGTATCGATTTATTGAAGCAGTTTGGAAAACGACACGTTAGGATAAAGCATTAGTTGTTCGTTTTCAAATTACAACACTGCACACTTGGACAGGTACATCTTCATCAGAAAAAGTGGTGTTGGTACTAAAAGCTGTGATTGATTTTTCTGTAATTGTTATCTGAGTAATGGAGAAACATTTCTGTGTTTCGCAGTACAAAACAAACAAGTATTCTCTTATTACCAGCCTGGTGTTTATATACTAACCCTTTTTCTCCCTCATCCCTCTACACCAGCCCCTGCAGTGGGTATAAGGAGTCTTCGCATCAGCAGATGGACTGGGGGGATCTGGGGTGCTTTTGGAAAAGGAGGCTGCCAGGCCATGCTCAACTGTGTTCTTGTTCTTTGATTTTGTCTGTCTGTCTGTCCTTCGGCATCAGCTTTGTGGTTTGTTTTGTTTTTCTTTTGCTCCATCCTGTGCTTGACATGAATTACAGCTACATTAGCCCAGAGCACTTCATGGTAGCAGCTGTTCAATCTTCCCTTTCATGCTCATTGGAAGGCTCTGGGAGAAACGACTTGGTAGTGACATCCATTTCTCTTTCAAGTGACCTCAACTCTTCTGAGAACTGCTCTGGTCCTCCTCTAGCAAGACCCCTCTCTTGCACGTAGGACCCTCGCTTGGGGAAGCGCCTTCTTCTTCAATGAATCCAGCCGTGCCCACCTCCCCCTGCTCTCAGCTGTTCTCCATTTTTTGTCCTGTGTCTGTCTGCTTGGTTTATGCAGGTTGCAAGATCTCGGGGGCAAGATATTTTTACTGTTCTCTGTCCGTAATATGCTGTACGAACAGGCAGCTCGACACAGACATTTTGTTGTTGCAGCAATGTGGGACTGAGGTTTCACTGGTTTGGAAAATGATTTTCCTCCTGCACATCTTCACCCCAGCAGTGCATCTGTCCTGCAAGCAGAAGGGGCAGCTCCTGATGCAAGTAAGACATTCCCTAAGGAAAACTGTAGGGAGAATGAGCACACACCATTTTGTTTCCGATAGTTCCATGAAATTTGTCCGAAGACCCTGTCAAGTCTTTTCTTCATCTTCCTATTTCAAGAGATGCTGTAAAGCAAGAGGGCCACGGGACCCTGGAGCAGCCAGATAAAGCTAGTCATAGTGTATGCAAGTGGATGTTTCATCTCCTTAGTCTGGCTCTGAAGCTGTCAACTTTACCGCAGGGAGGAGGAATTCAACTCCAGGCCTATCTTCATCTCAAAGATGGAAAATATGTATTGAAAGAATGAATGAAAGAGGGATGAATTTCACCTGACATAGCCATGTAAAAGCAGTATTGTGTGCAGTCAGGCATCTCACTTATCTCCATACTCATGGGAGACAGATCGGCACCTTCAGATCTATCCCACGCTATTTCAAGTGAGGTAAATCTTGTTCTGAGGGTGTCTGTCTCCTTTCTGTCTCTGTGATGGCTCCAAAGGGAGCCTTATTCAATGAGTTCAGCTGGCACTGCTTTGTAGATGGCTAAAATTAAGTTTTAGCTGATGTGAGAGCTTGATTTGGTGTGTAGGTTATCAAGTTTTACAAAGCAGATAAAGCAAGACCCTAACTAGTAAGGGAGCTGGCAAAAAAGGGCCTTAACCATCTGTAAAATCCCAGAAGATGATCTCTTGACACTTACAAAGAATGTAGAGCGAGGCAGATTTCTTGACTTGCTCCATTATTCTGGCTTTCTATTTCTGGAATTTACTTTTGCAACCGTTTGGTAGCCCTCTGTTGGTGAACACTGCTGCAGCACAGCCCCAGCTTGAAACTTGGAAGCCTTTTAACCTCTTGGGAGGCCCTTGGGAAGGGCAGGAAAGCCTCCTCTGCTTGTTGGTGATCCATCGGACGTGTGCCTGCCCTGAGGAAGCACACACAGGCCAGAGCGATGGCAAGTTCTCTCAGAGTTCATACCTTGGAAGTCATCACTTCCTGATGGACAAAGAGGTGATGCTTCGCTCCTTAAGCTTCCTTAAGCCGTGTAACCACCTGAACCACCTGGCCCATCAGTACGGAGCTGGTGCAGCAGTCCCTGGGGCTGGCAACCCATAGGAGCCAACCGGAGCCTGCCCCGCCAGTGGGAGCAGCGGTTCCATGTCCTGGGGAGAGGAGAGTGGAGAACAGTTGTTTCACCTCTTAGCTTCTTTCTCCACATTCCACTGGCCTGTTCCAGACTGCACTCTCTGTTTTTGTGGTGTTGGCAATAATTTTATTTGGTGTGCTCTTTAATATTGGATGGATTTTTCTTTTCCTTTTCCTTTTCCTTTTCCTTTTCCTTTTCCTTTTCCTTTTCCTTTTCCTTTGCCTTTGCCTTTTCCTTTTCCTTTTTCTTTTTCTTTCCTTCTTTCCTTCCTTCTTTCCTTCTTTCCTTCCTTCTTTCCTTCTTTCTTTCCTCCTTTCTTTCGTTCTTTCTTTTCCTCCTTCCTTTCTTTCTTTTTCTTTCTTTCTTTCTCTTTCTCTTTTTTCTTTCTTTCCTTCTTTCCTTCCTTCTTTCTTTCTTTCTTTCTTTCTTTCTTTCTTTCTTTCTTTCTTCTTATTAATTTAATGGGATCTTTTCATGGCTCAGGCGATCTCAGGCTCTGGCCAAGACTAGGCATTTTACCAGCCAACCCCCCTTGTGTGGGCAGGGTGGGGACCCAGCACCAGACTTCTGGTCTTTTCCCGTCTCCATCTGTTGGTAGGACAACTTGTACCCACTGTCTGGGGATGGCACTGAGGGGCTTGAAGGAAACAAACAAACAGGTAAGAGTTTTCTTGTTTTCTATTTCTTCCCTTCACACAAATTGAGGAGTGCAACACCAAGGTTCCGTGGATTTAATACATTTGGGATTGAATCTTCCTCCATTGATACGGGTTAAGAATTAAGGGAAAACATACGAAATAGCTCTGTCTCAGCTCCTGAATGATTCCTGATCACACGCTGTGTTTGAAGAATGTGTACTGTACATGGCAAGCAAATTCCCCACCCAGCTGAGCAGAGTGGTGCTGGTGTCCTTCAGCCCCCCCAAAACATTCTGAGCCTGATGTTCAATTGCTTTAAAGCAGCAAAGAGCATTTATAGACACACAGTCTAAGATCTCCTAACCCGTAGGTGTTTTGTAATTGTGTATTAATACATAGGAGGGTTTTAGTCCTTATGGTTTTCTTATTTGAAAAAATACATATATATTATTTTTACTACTTACTACGACATTGCTCTGGTGGTTAAAAGCTGGAATATGCTTGATCTGGAACAGTGGTGTTTTAGGCATGCAAATTTCAATTAATATAAAGCAAATCAGCTTCTTTCCCCACTTCAATATGTAGATTCAGTGTGTAATCCCTGCTAGGTCATGATGCTAAAATGATACTGGATCATACTGGATCATTTTTATTATATTAATTTGGGTGTTTGCTCATGCCTTTTTGCCGTTCACCACATCTTACATTTTAAGAGTAAAAGGTATTTTTTTCCTCAGGGCTGGTCAGACCCCAAAGAGCCAGCGATGCTGATACACCACAGCAGGCAAATCAGTCAAGGGGGAAGGCTGGCCAAACAGAGAAGACAAAAGTCTTCTGGCAAAAGACTTCCCCACCAAAGGGCCTGTGGAAGTCAGGAGAGCTTCTTGCTCCCTGAGCCTCCAAATGGGGTGGGCTCAGATGAACCACTATTTCTTTGTCCTTGTTTCCACTGAAAGATTTAAGAGGGTTTAACTAAGTAAGAATAGGTACATGCTGAGCTTGCTCTCCTGAGGAAGGCTATCAGGAGCCTCTCCACAGATGCCTGAAGGATGAGGACAACAGGGTTATGCATGTGAATTTCTCTTCAACAACAAAAAGAAATCAAGGAATATCTTCAACAAAATTTGATGATAGTGTTTTTCCGTAGATCTCTCTCAGGGCGAATTGTCGGAGGAGTCTGGTGGTTCTTCACTCTCATCATTATCTCTTCCTACACTGCTAATCTTGCTGCCTTCCTTACGGTGGAAAGGATGGTGTCTCCCATAGAGAGCGCAGAGGATCTGGCTAAACAAACGGAGATAGCCTATGGCACTTTGGATTCAGGCTCAACCAAAGAATTCTTTAGAGTAAGTCGCATGCTTTAAAGCAGTTCTGTTAAATCTCCGTTAGAGCTTTTCTAAACTGTACGTGCCTGACACACAGGGCCATGGTTTTCAGTCATTTGTTTCTACCTACCTGTAAAGCTGTTCTGATGAAATCTGCTTTGTGCAATCAGGGCAAGCCTGTGTTCAGATTTTAAAGATGCTTTTTAAAAGGCATTTTATCAAGAATTGGTAGTTTTGCTCAACCTGAAACATCTCAAGATGAAAAACCTGACCTCTGCTATTGTGGGAAAGGTTTCTAACACCAGTTTCCAAGCCTCGGTCTGATGAGCAATAATGCAGTCATTAGCACAATATTTAGCAAAGAAAACTCTTGGAGAAGTGACTCCTGACCTACTTGTTCTGTTTGCCCAGCTGGCAGCCGTTAATGTCATCCAGCATCGGTGTTTACTTGCCAGAATGAGAAGGGGGTGGGAAGCATGTGTTGCCATTTCTATGTGGGCACTGATTGCTGCTGTTGCTGTGTCTTCATTGCTCACGAGTGTCTGGCTGTGGCTGTATCAAACAGCCAGGAGTGAAATGACTGTACCTCAGCATGCTATCGTGTGTTCACCTTGCTGATAGAAATGCTGGGTTTGAGGTATTTGAGGGTGGGGGGAAGTATGTACATTTATTTAAGATCATCCTTTCTTTCTCCACTTGCCAAACCACAAGCTGCGTAGGAGTTCATTAAAAACTGCATAGGATGTCATTAAAACTTCTGAATAAGACCTCAGACTACTTTTTTGTATCTAAAAATGTTATGACCTCCAGAGCTCTTATTACTGGCCTTTCCAATGGTGAACTGAAATGCTCAGCCCTTTCAGGAAGCTCCCAGCTCTCTTTCAGCAGTGCCAATCAAATGCCATTCAAGCCAGCATTTATTTGTATAGAAAAGTGGTCAGTCTAATTATTAGCCAGGACTAATTAGTGCCTATTGCACATCCTGGTCAAATGCAAGTGTGAGGGAAAAGGGAGCAGTAAAACCCTTGCTGCTGTAGGCTGGTTAAATATTGATGGCTCCTTGAATTTGCTTAAGATGTTGAATGTTTAGGCTACACATGAAAAAGGAAGTAGCGAGCAAAGACTGGAAAAGCTGAGAAGCTTGTGAGATAAATAACATCATCACAGATACAAGACTACACACTCACAGGCAGGTGTGTATAAATCTGACATAAAAAGCCAGCAGTGAATACAAAGATATTTTATGAAGTTTTTTGTACTCAGCCTTACCTATATGTAATGTCTTCCTATAAAAATGGGTACTTGCTAGTTGTTGCTTAGCCGTGGTGGCAGATGCATTACAACAGCTTCCCTTTTGTATTAAAATCCTGTAAGATAAACAGTGACCTTGCTAAGGGTGACATAAGTGTGTAAAATTTTGTATTCGGATTAATTATCAGCCTCCAGCGGTATTATCTGTACAGGAAAATGAGTTGAGTGGACCTGTCAGAAAAGGAGGTACAACTTGATTAGAAATATTGGTGCTGTGTACAGGCACTGTCATGTGCTTAGGGGAAAAAGATCTTCCTAGGAGTATCTCGTTACATTAATACGGAAAGAGAGATTGTCTGGGGGTGTTTCTTCATTTCCGTAATAGTTTGCCATAACATGGAAATCCCTTCTCACCCGGAGATCAAAGGAATGAGTGTTTCTTGTGAAAAGATACAAAGTCTAGTGAATGTATGAATGCTTTGTGTGCTGGTAATAGTCTTGGGATGAGCTGTGACTCTCGTGGTGCTTGGAGAAAGTGGGGATCTACATGAGGATGATCTATCAGGGGCTGCCAGCTCCGTCAGGCAGAGGAGGATGTGGTGGGGAGGGAAGAGAGCAGAGCCCTGGTGCAGCAGATCCTGGCATAATGCCCATTCAGTAGGGTCCGGGTGGGCCAAAATGGGGAGGAGAATGGACCCCAAGTGGTGCTTGTTTCTTCTTGACAGTCTCAAGGCACCCAATATCATTTCAGTTGTATTAACTTTTGCAGAGTAATTAATTTGAATGGAGTGATGCAGCCACGAAACTGTTGTAATTAGTCTTCTTCAGCTGATTTAAGAAGAGCAAAAACTTTGCCGTATATTAAATGTGTACACTCACATAAATACTTCATTGTACAGTCTTTATTAGATACCTAATAAGGTGGTAATGATGGCTGAAACTTGAAATAACTCTTGGAGGACACTTGGTTTCTGAGTGCCTGCTGCACAGAGGATGCTCGGTCTGTGCTTTGGGCTGCTTTTCTCCCTCTGAGCTCTTTTTGCACCGCTCCTGGAGCACCACTGGGAGTGATAGTGGTCTGAGCCAGAAAAAGCCTTGGGTTCTGCTGGGTTTACTGTAATTCTTATTCCCCTTGTGAGGGGAATATCCTCATCCCCCATTCCACACCATTTAACCGATTTGAGAACAGCTGGCTGAGTGGGTCAGGACCATAACTATTCAGCGAGGAAGGAAGATTATAACTGAGGGGATAGCTACATGAGCAATTTAGTGCAGTACTTACTCTAATTTCCCATACATATGTACGCACACTGTGGCTATGACATGTGAGAGGTTGCTAAATCTTCCCAGGTGATGGGAGAATGTACCTGGATGTGAACAGGAGGTGAGCACGTGCGTAGAGGCACCAAAATCAGTAACTTGGCTTTGCAGCTGGGCCTTGGCTTCACACAGGAGGCACAGGGCAGAGGCTGTCCCAAGAGCCTGGAGAAGAGAAGGCTCTGAGGAAGCCTTAAAGCAGCCTTCCAGGAGTTAAAGGGGACCTCCAGGAAAGCTGGGGAGGAACTCTGTATCAGGGAGGTGTAGTGACAGGACAAGGGGGAACAGTATTAAACTAAAAGAGGGTAGGTTTAGATCAGATATAAGAAATTCTTCACTAGAATGGCGAAGGTGGTGAGGCACTGGAACAGGTTGCCAGAGAAGCTGTGGATGCCCCATCCCTGGAGGTGTTCAAGGCCAGGTTAGATGAAGCTTTGAGCAACCTGGGCTAGTGGCTTCCAACCCAAACCATTCTGTGATACTAAGATCCCATTGAGAAGCTTTTCTGGGTTTGTCTCTTGATAGAGCTGTAATGCTAAGACGTGTCTCAAAGATACTGATCAGATATTGATCTTCATGCCTTTTGTTGGCCAGTGAAAGGTGCTAGACTGACCACAGTGAGGGAAAATCTCCTAATGCATCACAGGACATCACATAAAGAGCTTCAGGTACCCACCATCTCATCTGCACAGTTTTAGAAGGAGCTTCCTTAGATCCTTCAGTCCATGGCTCCTTTCCGCCAGCTGCATTTCCAACTAGGATCACTTTGGAAGGTTCTTATACAGTGTGGATACCTATCTACACGGAACTGGACCGCTACCAGCCCCTCATTTCACATGAACAGATGGTAATGACTTTTAGCCACTTCAGACCTCTTCAGGCCTGGTCAGATTCCAGCTAGTGACCTATTTTGTAGTGTGGCTGTTTCCCTAAACGTCACAATGTCTCCCAGATAGATGCTATCGTAGCAATGTAGATTAAAGCTAGATGCAACATTGCTGTTCGAGCATGCATGATGAACACTGTCGGCGTGACATTGCTCTCACAGTTAAAACAATAGAGCATATTTTTTGTAACATTTTCACAGCAGGCTCTATTCACTCTCCTCAGTGGTTGGTGACTCTCTGCATCAGGGTATTTATCTGCCCAGTATATCTAAGAAACAAATGAGCCTTCCTATGTTTTATAGTTGTTGCTTGTTTCTGCTCAGAAACATTTTATGTTTTGCACTAATTAGCTTATAAAGGCATTTAAATGGCAATCAATACATTACACCAATTCCCTTTTGGCTTTCAAAGGGCATTCATCCATATTGAAAATGAGAAGAACCTCTTCTTAGATATTTATTCACATAAAGTCTCAGATTAAAGGCTCAAAAATAACTTTCTTTTTCTTGAAAACCAACGAAGGACTGTACTAGAAAGCAGAGACATTGCTACTTTAAGGGCATATCTGTTAAAATTAACATCTTCTAATACATTCAATTAAAGCTTCAGCATATCTGAGCAGCTCATCAAATCAATATAACATCATTTAATCCAAATTCA
This sequence comes from Cygnus olor, assembly GCF_009769625.2. Lineage (NCBI taxonomy): Eukaryota > Metazoa > Chordata > Aves > Anseriformes > Anatidae > Cygnus > Cygnus olor. The sequence continues at coordinate 20,683,984 of NC_049181.1, read as the reverse complement.
GCACTGAGCCTAAGTTTAATACCACAGTCTAATAGTTTTCAGACCTCCAGTATGCATTTATTCAAAAGGCATGAACTTTACAACTAATTAGTAATTCTTATGTAAACTTAGCTGTATTTAAACTTCTGTAGAAGTAGAAGAACATGTTTCTAGACATTTAGAAATAGAAACCGCTCTTCAGTTTATTGTGGTTTCTTTTAATTGATAACAGATAACTGTATTAAGAGGCTTTTAAAAGGTTTCCCTAAAACAACTCGTATAGTAGGTGTTTGGTCATTACTAAACACAGCTGACCAACCAGTACACTTCACTGAAAACCTGAAATTTCGGAAGGTGTCCTTGAATTTTATGTAATATGACAAGACTTTACAGGATGAAATATTGAGATAGGTGACATTTAGCAAGATCTTCCATTAGGTCTTTTTCTTTTTTTGTGGGAAACTGAAGCATCTCATATCATACCGTTACCAATGTAGTTAATTACTGTTAACTAAAACTCAGAGGAAAAAAAAAAGGAGGCCTCAAAGGACTGATATTTTATTGTACAACTCTGTATTTTTCTCAACAATGGTTTCAAGGATGTCCCTGAGAAAACAACTGCTACCGAACAGTTCCCCAGTGCCTCAGACGAAATGACTTGCTGTTCTCAAGTCAGTTCCTTTTTTTTTTTTTCCTGGAAATGGCATCAGTTCTTGGGACTGTTAGGAGTTTCAGCAGAAAGGCCAAAGATCCTTTGGATATGATGGTTCTTCTGCTACAGCTGGTTACTCCTACCTGGCACTGATGTTCATTAGTAGAGGACAGAGAATTTGACACTGAAATTGCTTGTGCTGTTGATAAAGAGAAGACTTCAGGCTCAGTGCCTGGAGAAGTCAAGCAGGATGACAGCCTTCAAGCACAGCTTAGATACTTGAGATATTATTTTTAGGATTTTTTTTTCAACATTGTATGAAATTCACAGCTTAAATTAAACTCTCTGTTACTTCAGGACACATGGGAGCAATAGTTGAGTTGAGGACACCAAAGAGCCAACGACACATGTTTTCCTGGTGCCTCCTGTGGGAAGGCTTCACTTCTCATTGCATTTGGATACCCTACCCAGACACTTCAGTAGTATCTTTCTCTTAATTAACGTTGTGCTAGGAAGCGATACTGTTCTCTTCCTCCTTTGCAGGAATACTCAGCACTTAAAATTCCTTTTCAGCAGTTTTCTGAGAAAGTGGTTCTTTCTGAGTCAGGCTCAGATCCGAGCCCTTTCTGGACCTCATAAATACACAAAAATATGATATAAAAACATTTTTAAGACACAGAAAGCCATACTAAGAATGGGCCTAAGATGGTCCCCACTTTCACTTTTTCTCTCTTCTGGGTTTCATCAAGTCTAAATAATTCAACAAGAGCAGACAGAAAAGCATGCGATGTCCTGGCAAGATGCTTTGTGTTTCTTTTAAAAAGAACTTTAAATATAACTTATTTATCTGATAAAACTAAAGCTGATATAAAAATATATATATTCAAAAGAAAAGAAAAAAAAAACCACCAGGCAGATTAGTGCCAAAGCAGAAAGTAAACATTTATCTGAAAAAATAGCAAGAGAGCAAATAAACAGATTAACCCCAAATTCCTTGGAAATTAAAAAAAAAAAATCTTTAAACCCATCCAAAGGATTTTGAAATACCTTCCATTAAAAGCACTTTGGGTACCTAAGACCCTTTGGGTACCTTTTCTTCAGGCAATGCTTTGTAATGGGCTGAACAAGGTGGGGCTGTGGTGACACCCATGGGTCCCTGCTGGACGCAAAGAGCCAACTGCCCACGGTGATCCCAATCCAGCCAAAAGCATGCGGAGACCCTGAGACCCTGGGACCCTCAGCATGAGGGCAAGCTGTGGCCAGTGAGGCCAGTCCCTCAGGGTGGAAAGCCAGGTAGGCAGGGGCACAGCATGATCCCAAACCCATTAGGGAGAGAGGGAGAAATAATGACTCTAATAGGCTCTGAAGCACTAGCATGTTACGCACCAGTTAGAAGATAAAGAGCTCATTGCTTTCCTCTGATAAGGTTGTAGGAAGACGAGAGGCAAGGGAAATAAATTCTACCAGCAAGCAGTTTAGTTGAGGGAAAGCCATGAATTACAAACCAACAGTTGCCATGTGATTTTTGTGCATTTTGTGCAATCAAACAGTACTGAGACCATCATTAAAGCCTATTAAAGCCACCATTGTGAACTCTACCTGTACTGCAAAGGATTTCATCTGTAGTTAAACTCCTTGATTTTTAATTTCAAAATTTATTTTGCTAGTGAAGATGAAGGACTTGTTTCTAGCATAGAATTCATACACGTTTTCCTTTTGCCTTTGGATAAAACTATGATTAGCACTTTCAAGCTTTCAGTATTCCTGGCACCGAGCAAAACAACACAGTGATCATAACAAATGCCTGACAAAAATATTGAAGTGTGGTTGTATTTGTGGACTTTAAAGAATAGAACATCACAGAAAAGTGATAGCTTCAAATATGAGCTGTGTCAATCTTTGATGCGCAATGTGGCAGCAATTAATCAGAAAAAGTACTATGTTTTAACTGCTTTTCAACACAGAAAATATGAAAAGCTTATTCACCCATATATTCTTCTCTCCCTTCCCTGTTTGACATAGGTGAGTGTGTGCACAGATACTGAGGTGAAAGCGTGTGTGCAGGGAGTTCACCAGCTCTCCACAGCACAATGATGCACGGTCTACTTGTAGGTTATTTTCTCTTAATTTGTCGAGCCTCCCTTCTGCCACATGGCTAACAGGCAGTTTTAAAGATGACAGGAAATCAAATGTGACATAATTATAAAAGAAATGGTTTCCCATGAAGTGATCTAATGTCCTTAAGCCTATGGATTGAAAAGGAAAACGTATCCTTACGGGAAGTAAAATTAGCAGCTCATCCATCATCCGCTCCTTGGCAAAGGATGTGTTTGTGTGGAAGCGGGGGTTAAGGTGCCCGAACCATTCTACTAACTTCAACAGACAAGCCAGAATTCAGTGAAGCTTTCAATCAACATTTAGTAACAAATGTTTGAATAAATCTCTCCTTATCTTCAATAACAGATGACATTTGCCTATCAGCTCTACTTGTGTTCCTTGTTTAGGCTTTCCAGCTCACATACATCTCGATCCTGTTCAGAAATTGATTTCTCTAAGTCCAGGGTTGCCGACTGCGTTGCACAGGGGAATTTTGTGCTCAGGTCCAGCAGTGAGCATGGAGCCGAGCCCACAGTGAGGATGAGTGCAGTGGATAGCAGTGGGTTAATCAAATAACCATGTCTGCACTAGAGGAGGAAGCAGGGAGCGCCTTGGGGGAAAATCACTTGCTGTTTGAATGCTCTACTTCTTGGAGGACAGCTATATGATAATGATAATGACATTGCTCAAGACAGTGAGGACCCTGGGTTTTCAAGTCTCCCCTACTTTATGTAATGCGGCCATGTCACATAAATAAGTGCTTGTTATGGATTCATTTAAAATACATGGGTGCTGATAAATTACTTACAATGCTGCTACTGTTACTTTGACATAATTAGAAAATACATGGAGGTTTAGAAACTCTAATGACAAGAATATGAAACATCCCCTCTTGCAGTCCGCTGGGGTTTCTCCCTCATTGCCTGTATGTTGGCCTGTTCTGTCTGGAGCTGAAAACTCATTAGGCCTGACAGTGTTCAGATACTGTGCTGGAAACACTGTTCTCTGTTAATTTATTAAGGGCTGAACCCAGAGCAGGGCTGGGGAGTTGCTCGGTTGCCCAGACAAGACTAGTCTGCTAAATGTGTCACGGCTGGAAGGATGCCCCTCCGCCTGACGTAATCCTGCCCTCCAGCCATTCATGCACGCTGCCTCCTGCTCCCTGGGCAGACAGACAGACAGATGGACAGACGTTCACACAGCACAACCATACTGGTCTGCAGTGGTGCCACCAGCCCCGTTCGTCGCCTCTTCCTCATGGTGAGCACTCAACGTGCATGGCTCCAGCCATGAATCACAGGAGGATTTACAAAGACAGCTTGTCTCCTGGTAAAGACTTTCATTTTAATTTTCCGATCAGTGTTGCAACGTGCAGGAATGGATGGCAGCAATAAAACAAGGAGATGAATCTAGGCACAGGCTGAAGTTCAATATTGTGCCAGGAAGGGAAGTTTTAAATCTTGATTTACATTCTGCTCCTCAGACTGTTACTGACTTGTCAGCGAAGTCTCGTTGCAGCCACAGTGACTGTTTGCTCACCTGTCTGTGTGAGCGGAGTGCACCTGAGACAAGGTGTCTGTTACAGCAGCTGCCCACTGCCAAAGCCCGTGTTTTCAAAATGACCATGATGCACAGGAAGAAAGTGTCAAAAGAAAACTCTTACATGTTATTTTTACAAGATGGACTTTTCTCTTGTAATTGGGACACTCTGAGTGTCAGGTGTGGTAAAGCAGGAATGCTGCTGGAGCCTGGAGGATTTTTATTTGCGGGCTTTGTCCCCATCCCCTGCATGTGCAGTGCTGATGATGGGCCTCCCTGCACACCTCCTCCTCCTCCAGCTCCCTCCCGGGCTCCAGCCATGCTCTGCCCCGGGGTGGAAGCAGCCGGGGGCTTGGGGGTGACTGCTCCAGAAAGTGCTCGCTGTCCTGACAGTCCCCATACAGGGACTAGCCAAGCCTTCGTTTAGGGGACCCTAGAAGGAAACAGGAGGCCCTGGGCTTGTGGGCCTGATCCACCAGCTCTCTGAGCTTCATTTGCCTCAACTGGGAAAGGAGATTACCACTTCTAAGCAGAAGTTAGAACTTCATTAGCGTTGGTAACAAACCACCGTGACAGTGTCTCCCATCCCAAACTTGACTATGAACTATTCACCCTTTCCTTTACATTTATGCATACAACATTTTGTATATTCCTGCAAATATAAGGACTAGTTCACATACACGTGCTTTGGCCTTGCTTATCAGCAGCGTCCCCCAAATCCATATGCTGTGGATAGGGTTTGGCAGATCTGGGGGCTGGCCTTGCTGAAAGAGAAGCACCCTGCGTGCGCTCGTGGCTTCTGACCTACTTTCTTCTGCCCAGAATGTAATAAAAACAAGAGGTTCATGTAATGATGGGATTGATTTTTCTGTCCATATAGGTAAGTAAATTGCTGGCATCACAAGTTATCTGTGGCTAAAAGCTGTGACATTGATCTATTAGACTGTGCCCTGTGACATTCAGTAAATGACATCTCTGCCTTCATGTCCACAGCTGGGAAAGGGGACTAACATGCCCTCAGGCCTTCTCTGAGACCTACTTTTTCCTTCTCAGTAAAGAGCTTGGAAATCTCAGGCAGAGGCACCTTAGCAATAATATTTATCACATTGATGTTGTTGAAGCTGCAGTGTTAGGCCAGGCTCCGCCTGCTCCAGAGCTGGCATTTGGCCGGGGGCACCGGCCCCTGCCTTGCACTACTTCCTGAGGCTGCTCTGCGCCACGCTTGCAGGAGCAGACAGGCATCCGTCTGATCAAATCTTGTCCAGAAGACCAGGACGGTGGTAGCCACTCGGTTGTGGTTTGCCACCCTGGGAGCAGCTCCCAGAACCAATGGGTCTCGAAGTGATCCCAAAGCCAGGCGGCAGGTGCGGTAGCAGGGCAGTCTCCCGGTCCCTTTTCACTGCCGTTGAGTAACTTGCTTTTTAATGGTTCATAAGCTGCTGGATTCATTACCTGCTGTAGAAGAGCTAATTGTGCATGTGGAAGAAAAGCAATGACGGATGATAATGAAGCTCAGGTTCACACTTAACTACTCAGGTTCATATCAGTGAGGCGTGCATCTATATAAAGGCAGCATGCATTATTCAGATTAAATACCTACACTGCTCTTAGTATGGACCTTTGTGTTTTGTGTCAGCAACATCTGTCTGACTTAGGGCTATTAATTTCCCTTGTTAAAGAGCTATAATGTGGTGACAGGGCTGGTATAGTAGAAAAGCGTGTGACCTCTGCTGCTGCAGGTCCTTTATAGATGTCCCTGCCTATCCCTGTGGTCAGGATGCCCAATCCAGTTTGCAGCAGTCTATCTGACATTTGCTGCATGTCCACGTTGCATTTACTGCATTTCAGTGCATACTGGGCTACTCCAAAGTATATGAAGCCTATATATAGCCTGGACCCACTCCTGAGACCAGGCAGTAGTAACTGGCATCCTTCTGGGTCTTCTCCCTCTTCAGCCCACCAGTCCCATTTGTTACAATAGCATTGTGGTCATGAAATGTTCTCCCACTTGTCCTTGGTTACTGTGGGCATCTTTTCTCTTTCTCAAGTCTCTTGTTTCTTTGTTCCTCTCTCTCTCAGTTTTGAAGACAGACGTAAAAAATGTTAATCAGTATGGTCTGAAATGTTAAATGTACAGGCTGAAAAAAGAGAGAATGTGCAGTTTATTTTAAAAGTAAAATTGATTTAGGTGAATTTGGCTCATGACTGGATTATCACCGGTAATCATCTGTAAGAGAACATTTTTGCGCTTGACTGCCATGAAATAATTTCCTGGTGCCCATCAGAAGAAACAAAGGTCCATTTTTGATCCTTTTAACAAAATATTCCACTAGCATGCAACAGGAGGGAATTTTGAAGAAGACCTGCATGTAGCGGAGGAGGTGGCAGAAAGGGCAAAACCGTCTGAAACGGGCAAAGGGCATCCCTGTAGCAGATTACAGCTCTAGAGGAAAAGCACTGTTGCTTTCAAATATAACAGCTTCATGACACTCAGCAGCGGAGGAGCTGACACAACGTCACTTTTAGCCGAAGTGTGAGACAGATGTCTGCAAGGCGGGAAGGTAATGTGGTTAATGGGATAAGGCTTCTGCCACAAAGATTCTTTAGAGGTAAATTTAACCAACATCAAATAACCCTGTGAGAGGTGCTGGCTTTTGTGCTATCTCTTTAGGCAGTTTTGAGTATGCGAATGAGGAACAAAGGTGTCTGGTCATAGTGCTGTGGGGCCGGGCTTGATGACGCTGAGCTGCTGATGCTGGAGGGTGGACTGAAGCAGTAGGCATGCTGATGGGTCACTCTGACACCGTCCTGCCTCTGTTCTGCCACCAACCTGCCACCATCCTGCTGCTGTCCTGCTGCCATCCAGCCACACGAGGCACACAGGCCCGGCCTAGGTCATGCCACACATCTTGGTGCTGTGTCTTGATTTGGTATTCTTTTGAGGTGCTGGAGCCAAACCTGCTCGAAAACAGGGAGAACTGCAAGGCAAAATTAAGTTAAAAATGTGGATGGCTTGACTTGGCACTTCCTTTGATGATAAGCCCACTGCCACCCAGAGGAGGCAGGCGTTTGGGTGCTGGGTGGTGACAGTCCCAGCAGGGGCTGCTGGCCTGATGGTGACGCCGCAGCCTGGTGGCGCTGAGCACTGCCCTGTGGGTGCCTCACCTTGGGGGGGGGGGGAGGGAGAGGCTCTATTTATGTCTGCAGCAAGGGTTTAATCATGGAAAGATGCTTTAATGTGTCCCGAGGCCTAGATGAAACACTGGAAGTGTTGCTTTTAAGAAAAAAATGATAATAATATACCCTTGAAATCCCAAGGAAATGTGTGTGACAGGCTTCTTGAGAGCAATATCAAAGAAATGAAATAGGCGTTGCAGAGCACAGGGAGTTATTGCAGTTAGGGGCTTTGAAATGGCTTAAATCTTTGCTTTTAAGCTTTTTTTTTTTCTAAATATCTGCTTAAAAGTAACACTTCAATGAGAGGGAAAATGTTTTACTGCCACTGAACTCTACCAGTGGTGTAGATCTGTCCAACCTTACCCTGTGTGGGAGCATAAATCCTTTTTGTGCCAGGCACCTCTGTGGCCAAGACCCCCTTGCAGGTGTGACTTTTAGGGGCTTCTGGTTTGGTTTGTTGTTTTTTTTGTGTTTTGTTTGGGTGGGTTGGTTTTTTGGGCTTGTTTGTGTTTTTCTTTTTGAAGCAGTTGGAAAATTGGACAAGCATTTACTCCAAATACCATCTTTCATTTCATCTCTTTGTGTGTTTGACCACCTTTAGCCAACCAGCCATTTCATTGAGTGGAGCAGGTGCAAAATATGGTCCCTAGGGCAGGCAAAAACACCCTGGTGCTTTCCCAGACACCAAGCCCAGCCTCAGGCTGTGAGGAGCAGCACCAGCCCCACAGGACACAGCAGCACGGAGCCTGCACAGATGCCGTCCCCACTCCCGGGACCTCAGCCAGGCCCTCCTTCATGGACTCTGGCCCCTCCAAAACCAACTTGCCTTATGAATTTTTTTTTAAAGCTTCCTAGCTTGCACATTTTTGTCTACTTAGGTCAGACCAGACTGCTGTACTCATTTGGTTAATTTGCTAATAACAAGGTACTGCAAAAATCCCACTTGGCAGAGAGAGATGTGGGCAGTGATCATATAGAAGTGTCTTGATTTTTAGTAACCAGATCATTCAGAAGAGTAAAATGAAGGTAGCAAACTCTAAAACCTAGTTTATTTGTTGAAGTTTAAAATAAATCTGTGGCCTTATATTTCTGAATCATGGAATTTGGGTTTTTGAATGATGGATGATGATGTTCACTCTTTGCCCTTGGAGCAGGGACCATGCTTTGCTCAGACCATTTGCAGCTCTGAGTGTGCTTGGCACTCATCAGATAACTGTTATTATTAACAACACACAGATGTATTGGCAATTGCTTTTAGGTAGGCAGGCCAGCTGGAAAGAGCATGAAAGAACTTATTAAAGACGCATTCTGGTGTGAGTTAGAAGATGAAAAGAAATTATGGTTTATCTGTGTAATTAAAGGCACACTATACAGAGGAAAACAAGCAGAAGCATACATAGTGTCTGCACTATTTTTGAAGGCAAACTATTTTAGCTGGCTGAGAGATGTAAAGAGAACCAGTAAAGCCACATTTTTACCTTCCTTTTGTCCTTTAGATGCCCATTTCCAAATATAAATGGGCAGGTGCGTTTGTATTATTTATGTTAAAAGAAGATTAAGGTTGTAGGGACAAGCACCTTGAAACTAGGACACAGCAGAATTAACATTGCTTATGCAGTCCCTGTGTTGGCCAAGCAATCTGTTTCTATTACGTTTCTGTGTGAGCGGATTGCATGAGCAGAGCGGGCAGCTCCGGCCGTGGTCAGCCCCATGCCAGGGGCAGTGGCGAACTCTGCCCCCTCGCACAGCTGTGCACAGATGTCCACAGGGCACGAAGAAGGTGGCAGCCACCACACCAGTGACATTCACCACCTGCGGGCAGCTCCCAGCACCCCGCATGGACACCTCTCCTCGCCTCTCCAAATGCCTGGCATTCCTCGTGCTGACAGGAGGACCCACGTAGCCGGTCTTCATCCAAGGGGTGTTTGCCATGCAAATCCCTCTGGCTTGCTCTTAGCACCCCGCCCAGCCAGCTAGCTCCTGATGGAACCACATTGCATTGCCGTCTCTCCAATTTCCTATTGTCAATGGTGCTGATTTTAATTGGTTTGCATTTTTCAGCTCATCAGGAAGGATAATTAAAATAAAATCTTGCCCTCCGTGCTCCTCGCTCTCTGTCATAGCGACGCTAGCTGGGTATTTTAATCTGAAGAATGGTGAAGGCAGGATTTACTTCCCATGAAATGTTTGCAGGCTGGCTGTTAAGCATTGCATTATTCAAAACACATTAAATTGTCCTGAATGAGGAGGAAACGTGTCTTGATCATCAAGCTGATGGACATTAACGGTCTTCTGCCACAAGTTTGTTAAATTTGAGCTAGATTTAGCTACTGCGTGTTTCATTCCCATTCTGCAAGGAAGGCTGTGGACAGGAAACTGGCAAGGAGTAGGAGGCATAAATTCAAGATAAACACAGCCTGGGCTGAAAGCCTTATATAAATCCTTGGGATTTCTAGACTGGAGAGCAATAAGGTAAGTGTTACTGCCTTCTATCGACGAAAGAGGGAAGTTTAACTGGTAGTGCCAGATAGGGACACTTTGGAGCCTTGAGGTGGCTTTAACATCTGAGGGTTGTTTAAATCTTACTGGAGAGGAGGTGGGAGAGGGGGAAGTAATGCATTTCTCAGCATTTCCAGCATCACAAAACCTGTGTGCTGAGCTAGAGGCTGTTAGCAATGGCTCAGTCTCAAAAAACAGGAGAAATTTAAAAAAATATGTACATGGCACACAAGCAGTTAACCAGCAATTGCTTCAGCTCATTGCTAATATTTGTGTTTGCCATCTTTTAGGAGAATGTGAAACTGAATTTTGAAAGTTTGATTATTACGTAAGAAAGGGTTTTGTTACTGCTATTTATATCCTTCATGTGAGCACCACTTTAAGAGGCCACTAGAGCTGTTCTCGCCTCCTGTATCATAAACCTTACATCGCCGCTGTGAAAAGCAGGCTCATGCTTGCTGGGAACATTTAATAAGCAAGCAGTGGTGTTTCCTAACTGTGAGTGAGCACAAAAACCATTGCTGAGGACTTGCGTGGAAAGGAGTGGCTGCTTCTGCAGATGTTGGCTGTGACGGAGCCAGGACTGAGCATCGTCCCCTTGGCTGGGTGGCAGAGCAGTATGTGTGGAGGCAAACCCACCTCAGGAAGGCAACCACAGCATTTTTTTCATTCTGACAGCAATCAGTGGAAGAAATGCTTGAGATGTGTCCCCCCTCCCAAGCACTTCTATGGTTTGGTAGTGCCCAGGGGGCTTTGCTGGCGCAGCAGCCCCAGGTGATGCCGCGCATCCCTGGTACCCACATCGCTCTTCATTTCCCTCCTTTCCTCTCTCCCAGAGATCAAAAATCGCCGTCTATGAGAAAATGTGGTCGTACATGAAGTCGGCCGAGCCCTCCGTGTTCACCAAAACCACGGCAGACGGGGTGGCGAGGGTGCGCAAGTCGAAGGGGAAGTTCGCCTTCCTGCTGGAGTCGACGATGAACGAGTACATCGAGCAGCGCAAGCCCTGCGACACCATGAAAGTTGGCGGGAACCTGGATTCCAAGGGCTATGGTGTAGCCACCCCCAAAGGCTCAGCATTAAGGTAGGTGGAATACTATAACAACATGGATATTGTTATATTATTCCACCTACCCTGATGTATTGTGTTGTCATTTTCTTTCTTGTGGATTTTGAGGTAACTTTTAAAGTTTAAAAATCTTCAATATTCCATGGAGTTAAATAGGACGGTAAATTACGGTTTCGTTTATTTAATGCATCCATTTTTTTAGTGTTCTCTTTGTGTTGTCCTTTCTGATTGTTTGTTGCTGTTTTAATTTTACAGTTCGATGGCTTTTTCAATTTAAATGGTAAAAGCTGAGTTAACCTGCCATATGTGACGAATGTTAACTGCATGATGTGGTGTTCTTGTTACTTTTTTTCTCAAAGACAATTTCCCCATCCCGCACACTTCAGTTTTGAGCAAATGTTATCCTCCATGCCACCTTCCAATATTTAACCCTGTATTTGCTGTACAAACATTTTTATAGCTCCACGTTCTGTGAAATTTTAGCCAATTTGTCCTCTTGTGCTCCTTTTTTTATACGTTACGATTTCCTAAGCATTTGTGCATTTTTCTTACAAGTTATGTTTTATCGTTTCAAGAAATGCTGTTAACCTGGCAGTATTAAAACTGAATGAGCAAGGCCTCTTGGACAAATTGAAAAACAAATGGTGGTACGACAAAGGAGAGTGCGGCAGCGGGGGAGGTGACTCCAAGGTCAGCCTCAATGTCACCACAATCGGGTACCTTAGTGGAGAGTAATCGGCAAGGCTGTTATTGTACTCACCAAGGAAAAGAAATGCAGATCAAAACCATCAGAATAATTGTGGTGGGAAAAAAAAAAAAAAAGCCATTTGCTTGCCCAGTAGCTCTTGCAAAGAAACGGTGTTGTTTAATGTCGGCAGCAGTTTTGGTCGAGCTTGGAAACCTCATTGAACTAACAGATAGAAGCCCCGTGTCGGTGGGACCTGCACAGCCAGCATTTGTGGCTGCTCAAGGAGACGCCATCGCACCCGGCTGTTGTGTCAAACCCTGAGGATGAGGCTTTGGGGCCTCCTCTGTGACTTAGCTGTGGGTTAGAGGCATTGCTGAGAGGCTTTGTGTGTCAGGAAGGGCTCCCTTTCCCTGGACTCTTCTGAAGACAGGTCCCCAGCGAGCCCAGCCTGGGACTTTGGTGGATGGACTGGTGCCAGTGGGTTCTGTGTTTGAAGCCTGGTCTCCAGAGCTGGGCTGCTCCCATGTGCCATAGCTCAGGGAAGGACAAGGTGGCCGCTAGATCATGTGCAGTCTGCGGTCACTCAGCACTGATCACAGCAGTGGCATTAGCTAGAGCAGGCTGGATATTATCAGTCGTCTTGGGTACAGGAATTACCAATGAATTTAATTTCAACTACTTTGGTATGCTAAAAGTTAAATGGTGGTAGTGGTCGCCCATTAATGGTAAAATACTGACAATGACAGCAATGTGTAAGGAGTTAGCACTTGCAGTGGGTGAAGCTGAAATAAGAGATGTTGCTTGCAGCAATGAAGTGTATTAAAATGATGCAGGAAAGTGGAAATTCATCTTAAGGAAAGGTTTGGGTAGTTTTGCTTAGAGTTACCTTTTATATGACAATGACCACAGCACACAGGAGCACTGCACTTGCGTTTGCTATGCTTTTCAAGCATGGTTTAAAACCCCAGCTCCGGTGGCACCACTGGAAACACCTCCACTGCCTTCTGTGGCAGAGGGTCCCCTGCGGCACCCAGCAGCCGTGACAGAGCCACACTCCTGAAATTGATTTAAGATCTCGCCCATTGCAGAAGCTGAGTGCACTTTAGTACTGCCAGCCCTGCCTTGTAGAGCTAACAGGCAATTTCTGGTGAAGAGAAGCTGTAGCTAGAGCAGGTTGGACTTTGTTGCTCACTGTGGTACGGAAATTACTAAGGAATTTAATTTCAAATACATTGTTATACTGAAAAGTACTGAGATTAGTTTTCACAGTGACACTCTCTTACAGCTAGTAAATCCAGTTCCTTAAAGAACAGTAGCTTCTGATCCCCCTTATAAAAATGCTTCAGCTTTGGTCCAAGATCAATAAGAATAGTATTTTCAGGAAACCACAGTTTCAGACAATTACTGCAAATTACTGCTGTGTTCTATTAATAAGAGTTGCTTACAGTTGGCTACTTATGAAGTTATTCAGCTCCTCATCTCTGATATTAGCAAAAGGAAGGAGAAAATCTCCCATTCAGGCTTGTTCGGTGCCTGCATTTGCAGTGCTCAGCAGCAGCCTGCAGATGAGTGCGGGCTCTTACATGCTTTTTAACTCTGCAGCTCATCCTTCATGTAACGTTTTTTATATAATGTTATACTTGCTGGTATATTAAATGTTTAATATTCTCCTGGGATCCAGCACTGCGTTGTCTAATACTACCTCCATGAAAGCAAACCCTTTGTACCAAGCAGCATCAATGAACTTCATTGCTGCAAGTTCCTTGCATTAAAAGCAGTCAACTAAAGCTTACAACCCTGAGGAAACTGAGAAGGATTTTGAAAATGGTCATAATTAGGGCAGGGTCATCCTTCTGCTTCTGCTTGTGCTGAAAGTCCTTTGAAAAAGAGTAATACAGCCTATTAGCAAGCTCTCACCCTGCTCGGTAGATGTTGGGAGAGGTACACCAGGACAGACTGTCCAGCAAGGACAGAAGAAGAGCAAACACGATGGGCAGGCAGGGAAGGGGTTAGTTGTTATTTCTAGCGATGGCGTAAATCAAAGGGCTCTTTTATGACAAAATGGCTTTTCCTTTGAAAAGCCTTTGAGTTCTGCAGGCACTCAATCCTGCAGGCTCAGGCTGTGCAGCACTTGGACAGACAGGCAGACAGGCAGACAGACATACGGATGCCTTCCCAGCAGAGCACGCTGACATCCTCTGCCATCGCGGTGTCGTGGCCGTGCCATCCTCGAGCCCTTCCACCCACCCTGCTCCTCTCCCCTCCATCCTCACTCCAGATCCTGCACTGATCTCATCCCATCCACACAGCTAATTGCTCATACCAGCTTGGCTTTATGAGTAGAGAATTCCATGGGAATTTCTTCAGGGCTGTTCTTTTTTCCCTTTTCCCTGAGAGAAGGCGATACCTGAGGGGACTGAGTGAAGGAGGTGGCACCTGGGGGAATCAAGTCGCTGCTCGGTGGGTGCACCCCATGGGGAGGTGATGCACAGGGTCCATTGCTCGCTCAGGGCAGCTCTCTCTACCGGCTGAGCTGACAGAGCCCCTCTCTCAGCTTAGCCAGTAGAGGCCCGGGCTTGGGGAATATCTGCCCTGAACTGGCAGTCAGCCCTGCCTGCTTCCTGCAAACAAACTGCGTGCAGAAATGAATGGTGGTGCCAGCGTCTTAAGCAGAGCTGTGAAGCCAGAGGTAAGTGTGCCACCCGTTGGCCCGTGCCAGTGCCCATCACCAAAGCGTGAAGGACCCCGGTCCCTCTGTGTGTCCTACCTGAGCTTTGGTGTGCAGCTCACCTGTGTCAGGGCATCAATAATGCCGAGCTGTATTTGTGAGTTCTCTTTTTGCTGCCACGTGTTCATGGGCACTGGAAGATTGCCCAGTGACTCAAAATTTCAAAAGAATTTTGAGGCTTACGGTAGGAATCAGAGAAGGTATTGAATGGCCTTTCAGAAAGTTTCTAAACCTACTCCATGACAGGAACTGTGTAAGGTTAGTCCTATGAGCACCCAAAACTCCTGCAGCTACTTGTAATTGAAGACTTAAGAGATTGAGCTAGTTCTCAGCTGACATTTCAGTGCCATCAGGATGTGCCAGCTCAGGCAGGCACAGTGGGCATGGGGCTGCCCCGCAGCATCCGGGCTTCCCTCTGTCAGTGCTGGCTCTTGCTTAAAACCAAAGGGAGCCATGCTCCATCCATATGTGACGTTAATAAGTGTAGAGTGACTTAGCTGACACAGGCATACTGGTAGGTGCATCAAAATTTGCCCGTTTTTCTCTCTTAAATGAGCATGAATTTAGTTATTTAGTTTCATCCATTGGCTTCATGGCACAATTATACTGTATTCACAACCTCTTATAGGTGTCGCCTGAGTTTGCTATTGTGAGAGAATGCAGAATAGCAGTTACTATTAAAAATATATATATTATTCCAGGAAATATGTTACAGCGTATTACCAGTTTGGAAACTAATTATTTTGTTTATTTTACAATCCTATCATCCCAGAGCTGAGTGATGGCTGAATAGGAATTTAACAAGAAATAGAGAAAACGAGATGTAGACAGCAGGATGAGTGACTTAAGGGAAACTAATTATTCAGTTGCATAGGAACAATTTTCTGCTAAGATTAATTTCTATAGTTCTGCTGTTGATACATTTCTTGTATTCTCCTACCTTCACGGTAACACTGAATGATAGCCAACACAGGAGGACATTGTAGGAATGTAGCATTTCACCAACTTCACATGCCAGGAGCCCTTGCTAATTATTTGACTTAATTTCTCTAACGTATTCTTTTTTAGGCTGATATCTCTTTTGGAAGGCATCAGTGAAATGATACCTGATGCAATACCGCTTCATTTTTTGGCTGTTTCTTTTTAATCAGAGGATAACTTTTCCGGAGAGCTGTTTGAATTCTGCCCTCTGAGCCACACATCATAAAGCATCGCATTTCTGAGCCCTTCCGAGACGAGAGCAGGGCTATTAGCAGATGGGATTCATTTCCCCCATTTCTCGATGCTATTTTGCTTTGATACATTTGCAGCACAGCAGTTAGCATTTGCGGCATAATTTTTTAAGTGGCATATTTTTAGAAGAAATCTGTTAGGCATCAGTTTAGATGATACCTAACATCTAAAGAGCACCACCGCCAAACGTGTGGTGCTTTATAGAGAACATTTGGGGAAATGGTGAGCTTAAAAAGATGCAGCACAGTTTATTTGAGCAATTTGTTTGAAATTACGTTCATCGGCATGAATTTACTTGTTACCCATTCTATAGGCCTGGGTTATGATCCGGAAAAAATAAAATGGCCGGTCAGAGCCAGTGGTAGTAGCGCAGAGCTAATTCATGCTCAGACCTAGGAAAGTAATAGGAAATTATTGTATTGTGCAAATGAGTGACAAAGCAAAATAATAGTTTAAAAAGCAAAATAATGCTTTCAAAGGAAGACATCGAAATATGTGTTTAATTGACAGCTATTATTTCATAGCAAATTAACAAATAAAACTGTGTATGTTTTTTACCAATAATGAAGTCTTAACGCTTTAAGAGTTCAGTGGAGCATCTCATTTAGAGCACTGCCAAGAAGGGCAGAGAGCCTGCCTTGGTTTGCAGAAATGTCAGTGAAATGTCTGTCCTTTGAGGATGGTTTAGGGAGGATGCAATTAGGAGACTCAGGACAAGGACTAAGGATGAGCAGGTTGCCCAGGCTAGGAAGGAGCTGGTGGAGTCAGGGCTGGCATCTAAGGATTAGGAACTGCTTCGTTTTGCTTGTGTAACTTTGGTGTAGTTGCCGTGGGGACTTGCTTTGCTCCCTTGACAGGGAAGCGTGCTTGTGTGGTGCTGACTGTGGCAGAGCAACCACACATCCTGCCTTCACAGCCACAGGAAACCTTAGCGAAAGGCTTGTGACTCATGCCTTCATTTTGATAATACGTGTGGTGCTTAAGAGTTATTTTCCATAAATTGCTTGCATGAGTCATTTATCCTGCACTGTAAGCGTCAGGATCAGGGGAGCTGAGGCTTGGTTCCCTGGGACTGCAGAAAGGACAAGGGAAAACCAGCAGCTGCAGGTGGGGAGCAGGACCCCTGTCCTGAGCATCTGTATGGGACTCCAGGCTCGGCTGTTTCCTCTCCATTGTTGATGACTGTCATATAAAATACAAAGGGAAAAATAAATACCTTTCTTCTTCTTCTTCAAAGTAATTCTAACCTTGCAGCACTGAGCTCAGATGGACGCAGGCACTTGTGCGCTCGCCAGCGCTGTAATCGTGCTTGGGACATGTCTGGTTTGTACCAGCGACACAGCTGTTCGGTGAGGGCCTGGTGGGCTTCTGACTGTGCAGCACCTGCCCGCAGCTGCCTGAGGAGCCGGGAGCAGGAGCCGCAGAAGAGGCCATCCCAGGAGGAAAATAGATCATAGAAGACGGGGGGAAAAGTGGATATGTCTAGCAAGAGAAAGAGAAGGTGAGGGGATAGCCCGCACGCAAGGTAAGTTGAGTCTCTTGCTCGTATCACCCAGGCTAGGAAGGATCCAGGTAAACCCAGGAAGGGCCCACACTGCTGTTGGAGGCACTGTGGGCTGGAGCGTGACGTTAAGCATCCGCCGCCCTGCTGCTGCCCCCATCCTGGGCTGCTGCGCCACCCGCCCTCGCTGCAGCCCTATCTCGAGTCTCAGGCACTGCTACAAATGAACTACAATGACTTGTTACGGCTTGCATTTCCTAATCCAATATGCATGTATTATTGCATTAGCACTTGGCACTTCTATTAAATTATGATCCTGTTAGTACAGACTTTAATTTGTTTGAGCTACATTTATGAAACATATAAATATACTTTCCTAGAGACAGTGGCTGCTGTACACAAACTGCAAACTATCCGCAAAGCGTGGAGGAACCTGCGGTCGCAGGCGGTGACACGTCTGGCTCTGCACAGGTCTGTTCAGCGTGCGTGTAGGTGGTGTGATGGCACCATGCATCTGTGCTCATCTTCCACGTTGCAGCAAATGCAGCACCAGCTAAAACCTGGTTTTAAAATGCACACCTAGTTCCTGCAAGGAAATCCCTACAGGATTCCACAAGGATGCAATGGGTGCTCTGACCTTCCTCTAAAAAAAGCAAGAAACAAACTGTCCCGGGCTCACGGGTGCCTGTTCAGTAGGAGCAGTCCTCGCAGGCTGCTGCACTGCGTAAATACAACAGAACATGGCACTGCCTGTGTTCACCTCCTGGCTCTGCTGCTGGCAGTAGGACAACATAAAAAATGTTAAAAACTCCTTTACATCCTAATGCAAGAGTCTTGTCATCCCATGATACCATTCAATACACAAAACAAGCAAAACATGCGGCAATCTCCCTGAACCTCCCAAGTCAGCAACAGCCATGGCTGAGCCTGCAGCCAGCGCCTGCAGCAAGGGGAACTGCATCTGGTTGTGCCGTTGAGAGAAAAAGTGAGAAAAAACCCTTTTGTTGGAGGATTTAATGCTGTGACTGATGCCTCTGAGCGTGACACCAGCCGTCAGCATGCAGTGTATTTCTTTAGTGGCTTGGGGATGTGTGGGGCTCGAGGTGCCTAGTTTTAATCTCCTGATTTTGAAAGCTCTTCGTCTTTTCAAACGAGATGGCTTTCACTTCTACCCCTTCCTCTGCCCACCCATAAAGCATTCCAGTCCCTAGGATGTTACATGTTTGTACGCCTGTGACTGCTGGTTAACGCAGGGCAGAAAGAAGTTACAAAGGTCGGAAATGGTGGCAGAGTGCAACCAAGTGTTCGTTTCTTAAAAAAAAAAAATGCCTGCTGCTGTTTCTGTGAATATGAAATGCTCAGTAATATATATTACTAAAAATACAGAAGATCACTCTTTGAGGCAAAAGGTAATAAAGAGGAATAGCGAGTGACTGTATTTCAGGGCTCTGTTCACGCCTGCTTCAAGTACCATGCAACTGTAGTCTTTAAACACACAGCGAGTTTTAATGATGAGTCTGTTTCCATCCTAAATCTTCCCCGTTCCTGACACACGTGTGCATAGCAAGACACAAAGCTGTGGCAAAGAGACATCACTAAATTGGTGAATTATGACAGGCCGTATCTTGAGAGAGATCTGATCTAGGAAAGAGCAGAACTCTTGGGCAATACATTCACCCTCTGGCTTCCTATCTAGTCAGAAATTATTTCAGTAATAAGATCTGACAAAAAGTCCATTCAATAGTTACAGATCAGGTTGGGATTTATAGAGCTTGGGGGGATAAAGTGCCGTATTTGATTTAGACAGGTCTTTAACCTCAAGCAATGCCCTCTGGAGAATAGTGCTGGATTTGGTATCTCTTCCTGGGTTGTTTCTATCTTTATATTTTAATGATGCCAAGGTGGTTGTTAGTTAGATTGGTTTGGTGCCCTGTCAAGTCGAGCAGAGAGCTGGGGCTTGACGTCTGCTCTTGCCAGTGCCCTTCACTGTGATGTGCAGGAGCTGCCAGGCGTGGGGTATGGGGCAGGGGCACTGGCTGCTCCCCTTGGGACAGTCCTGGGGTCATCAGGTTCCTGAACGAGATCTTGGGGCAGCTGTCTGGGGCTTGCCCTGTCCCTGTCAGATATTTGTTGCTTGGCTCATGTGAGAGGTGGAACTTACCACATCTCTGCAACCAGCTTCACCCCCTGCATCCCCCGATGTGAGTGAAGGTTTGCCAGTGACACCAACAGGAACAATTAATTCAGTGTTTTCAGTGGTTCTGCCCCAAAGGATTTTAAGAAGCTTTCTGAGTTAAGCACTTTGCTTGTTTGCTTGCACCTTATTCTGCTTCCCTTTCTTCGGTTGTTATGAGATGGATTTTAGAAACCCAAGCATTCAATGTCTAAACTCTTTGATGTTACAACTCGGTTGGCTGGGTTGTGTTGACATCAGCAACTCTGGTGATGCCTCAGCCAGCAAGGACAGCTGTGGTCATAAGAAACAAGAGAAAAAAATCATGCTGCAGGAAGTAGTGCTCTAAATATGTCAAATTCCTAAATTAAAGAGATTAGGTAAGAATAACAGGGATTAAAAATAAAACCAGTGGGGGAAAAGAAAAAAAAAAACACTTTATAATGTACTCATGGAGACCTGATGCAACATTGAGCTTTTGCCTGCTTTATGTCGCTGAGATTTGCACAGGAGGTGAAGGCCCTTTACAAGGCTGCGGCTCACGGTCTGCCTTCATGCTGCTCAGCAAGGCTTGCACATTAGTGCCAAGCGAGGACGTCGTTCTTCGTTAATCTCTCAGTCTTCAGAGGGACAGATTTGCCAGAAGCCTCCTGTGGCTTTTTGTTGCTCTGAGCCCACAGATCGGCCATAAACCTGGCCTAGCCAGATATTAAACTAGATTTACAGCCAGCATGGTGTGACACAGCTGGAGCCCAGAGGTGCCCTTGGCTCTGTGATGTTGCCTACCCTAATGCACCCCAAATGGCCAGTGCCAGGGTACACAAACAGCTTTTCTACAAGTGCCACATCCCTAATGTGCGTGTGTGCTTCCACAGGACTTCTCCACCCAGAGGTATTTGGCATCTAATATACTGCTGGAAAGAAAAAATAAAAAATAAAAAGGCTTTCTATCGACTCTTCAGGACTTCACATTGTAGGAGATGTGGTTCTGAGAACACTAGGAAGTTGTGTCTTCGGCCCTTCAGCCAGGGGACAGGCTCCTTCTGGTGGCCACATGTACCGTACATTTGGAGCCAGCGTCCATCTGCCTTGTGAGGAGGATCCCATCGCCACTGCTCCCAAATTTCTCATCCTCAGCACTGAGCTAACACTCTGTCCTCATGTCAGACAGCAGACGTCCTGCCCAGGTGGGCACAGGGGATGCAGCCCTGAACACAAATAATCTGAAACATCAGAAACTGGCTGCTGATGGGACCGAGGAAGCCCTTATCGAGTGCCGTCAGGAGCCTTTAGTTGTTGTGCCTTTTCTTTCCAGCTTCCTTTTTCTGAATGATTGGGTCTGAAAATCCTAAATTAATTCTGAGCAACGTTTTATCAGGTTTGAGGGGAGAAGAGTGCTGTCTGCAGTGTTCATTTGCTATCCTTGGCAATGATCATTTTTGGGTATAACATTTATATTACATCCATTAGAGCACAGAATGGGATATTAATTATCCAAAGCTGTTCCAATCACCACTTAAATCTTTATTGATTGCAAGTAATAAACATAACTACGGTGTTACAGAGAGTTTATGCTACTCAGACACCGGTTACATGCAGCTGACAAAAGCCGAGGGGTTAGTGGGTGAGATTTTCCTGTCCCAAAGTGACTTTTGCTCCTGAAGTTGCTGAATGCTCAACAGCTCTTCCCTCACGCTTTGGCATGTGAGGGCCAAGCCAAGCACAAGGGCACAGTGCCGCAGCCATTAGTACGTCCCAGTTTCTTCCCGGAAAATGCACTTTCCTAGCAAGGCTGGCACTGGAGATGCTCTTCTCATCAATTAACAGCACTTCTGCCAAGAACCTGCTTGGCCTCTCCTGCACAGGTTATTCAGTGACACGGGCTGCTCGCAGCACTGGCACATCAAAATATTGGTAAGTAGTGGGAATTGGTCACCAACAGCACAAACATGATGGCTTTTGCAGGTGTACGAGGGCCTTCGGCCTGCTGCGGCCTCCTGAAGCCTGTAGAAGCTGGAGCAATGGTTTTGCGTATGAACTCTGGTTTTGTGTATCTGCTTTATAGAGGTGCAGGTGGAATCATGAAAATGAGCCCAAAAGGTCATTAATCAGATTTAAAACCTGTTATGATTTATAATTCGTAAGGCACATGAGTTATACCTGCTAACATCTGGGACTGATAAAGAATTGTTTCTTTGATGATTAATTTACTCTTCTTCTACTTCAAACTTGTTCAGGCCAGAAAGAAAAATCATCATGCCACAGCGTTTCTTAACAGAATAAAAATTACAGCAAATAACATGAAATGTTGAGCTGCTGCAGCAAGAGGAGGCCAGGCGAGAAATCCCTCAGACAGAGTGACAGTGTCGTGAAGAGAAGGAATGAGAGAGCCAGATGGGTTCTGCGTTGAAGTGTTCCCTCTTTTCTGTATTGATGGCAAGGATGGAAAATAATCAGATAATGAAAGAGAAAAGCAATAGAAGCTCTGCACATTGCACATTGCCTTTCTTCTGAGGGATTATCTCGCATGTAAGCAGGGGGAACATCCTCAGCCTGGAAGCAGTGCTGTATCTTGTGGAAGATCACCTTCATGACAAGGAAGTGCCATAGCAATTCCTACATTGAGAGGAAGAAGAGGTCAGGATTTTTAAACTGAACCAGGAGCCTGGGGGACCCGGTTCAGATGTGGGATTTTAATGAGTGAAAGCACAGCGCCTCTCAAAAATCACACCATCAGCATCGTCCCATCCACTGAGCCAGCAGCAGCAACTGGCACCTCTTGTTCACTGGCCATAAGGGATGGGTGCCCACCCTGCCAGCACCCAAGTGGGGTCTTCTAACCAGGAAAAGAGAAACCGAGCTGCTGAAACATCAGTGAACAACCTCTCTGTCCCAGGTGTCAAACAACGTTTGCAGCACACTAATAAAGTGAAGGCTGTGAGAACGGCTAGGCACCAATCTTCTTAATGGCATGCCTCCCTTAAATAAATCGGCCATAGCAAATGGCTTAATTTGCCACTGGGGGCAATACTACTCAGTGTTAGGGTATTGGTACCATTTCCCTCAACTCAAGTCTTCCAGTCCTATGTAAACATCAGCCACCAAAATCTCAGCGGCGTTTTGTAAAGATGCCCAACACACCCAACCTCACGTGGTTACACTGGGATCAGATGAATCTGGATTAAAATAACAAACAACAGAACAAAAAGTCATTCAGTTATGGTGAGGAGGAAAACCACAGCAAGTCTGTACCCCAGGGCACTGTCCTGTACCACAGGACCGCCGCTGGCCTTATCCCATTCACCACACCTCGCCTTGCTGGGAGTATGGAGCACAGCAAGAGCACAAGCTCTCAACACCTTAACATTTCACTGTGATAAAAGCAATCAAACTAATCAGGAGCTGGTCTAGAAATCACGCAGGGGAAGATGAAAAAGAATCCCATCATAAATTAAAGGCAGAGGAAAAGCAGCCGAAGCCACCAGGGAAAGGGCTAAGGACCTCACTGAGCAACCCATACAGCCTCTGATCAGTAATCTAATTTAAAAAAACAGATGGAAAGTGCAAAATTATCCCAGGAAAAAGATGAAGAAATGCAAGTCTTTTGAGAGAGAGACCCAGGAGCAGAACAAACAATCCCCTGAGCTGCTGATGGGGTGGCCAGGGGGTCAGCAACTGGGACGAAGCCATCCCACAGGTCACAGGCAACTCACCGATCCATAAAAAAGCCCTCAAGCAAACAGTGCCAGGGCAAGCTCTGAAAAGTCACCTTCCTGCAGCAAGCACAGAAAAAACCTCCCTTGCCTTCAGTACCAGGACATTGGTCCAACAAGAAGCACCTCATGCTCTGTGACACCAAAATTCGCTCCTTGTCCAGCACCCAGGGATGGGCTCTTGGCTCAGGGGGGTGCCTGGTGTCCCCGTCCCCAGGGTGCTGGAGTCCAGGTCGCCTGCCCACCTGCTATACCATAGGCAAATTCCCCTCTCCCCTCTCTTTAGTTAAGATAATTTTAGTTTACCTTTTTTTTTTTTTTGGCAGTTGCGTGTGCACAATTAACTGCAATCTTGGCTTTAAAAAAAATAATAAAGCGCCCTAATTAGCATGTTAAGCCTCCTCATTTCCCAATACTGTATAATGTTGTGAAAGCTAATCTATAATGTATTGGATGTTATGCAAATTCTCCGTGCTCCGTAAGGGGTTTATAAAGGCATGCAAATTAAAAATAGTGTTTGGAATAGGACTGGGGGGAAGGGAGCATTTGCACGATAAAATATGCAGAGAGTAGGAAGGGTGTTTATAACCTTCTCCCTATTGTTTCTGTATTCTCAGCTGCACAATGCTTTTTCAAAGCAGAGAGATGTATTGCATAAAATCTCTCCAAATTGGATAGTTTTTAAATGAAATTTAAAATTAGAGAGCCGTTCTCTCAACAATCATCCACGCCGCTCTTTCTGCTGGGGCTCGTAGCAGATGCCTAAAGGCGCTCGGCTCTCCCTGGCTGCACGTGATGCCCGGACCTTGTGCTCACCCCAGCCAGGTCAGGGGGCTCCTGGGGGGCTTGGCTGGGACCCAGCTGGTCCCCATCAGCACAAACCCAGTGCCAATCCCAAAAGGTGGCACAGCATCGGCAAGGCTATAGACCAATGGCCCACCCTGGGCACGCGAACCCGGCATTTTGACATTCACAGAGGTGTTTCGTACAGGTCTGCACATCCTGATTTTCTGCTGCAGCTCCCTGGGGTGCTGGCTGCGTTTGGGATGCTCGGGGCCTGGTGGCTCGAGCCCTCACGCTACTGTCTGCTGGGGCTTCACTCTCTGTTAGTGCCACGGGGGTGTCCTGCTGGACCAGAGCCACCACCGGCCACAAAGCTACTGCCAATGCCTGGGGCTGTGCAAAAGTGGGAAATTGGCCTTGCTTTGTTTCTCCTACCTTCATTTAACAGTGAGTGCCGATTACTCAAAGCGATATGGGCAGGACCTGGTAATATAGTGTTGCTCTAGCATTAACTTAAGGGGATGATCCACTTGCCTGCAGTGTAAATACTTTGTGGCCAGGAACCCTGCTTTATCGCTTTGTATAGTTTTAAAGTAGTTTAAAGCTTGAATAACATAAAATAACATAATATAATGTTATTTATGTTATTTCCCACGTGAAGAACTCCTGTAAACCTTGCAGTATTGAAACTCAGTGAACAAGGCATCTTAGACAAGCTGAAAAACAAATGGTGGTACGATAAGGGTGAATGTGGAGCCAAGGACTCCGGAAGTAAGGTCAGTCGCTGAAGGTCTTTTCGTACTGATTAGAAATCACATTTTGACCCACTGTTTGTATATACAAAGAATGACTTTCAAAAGTTGCTATTTACATTTTGAAGGTTGAAAGAAAAGAATAGAAAAAATATATATCTATTGTTTCCGAACATGACAGCATTTTTCTTTCATGCAGTAACAGACTTAAGTTGTAAGTATGTTTTGCTATTTAGTATTTTGCTGGACACATGTGGAAGGAGAATCCCCCAAAGCCCTCAAAGCTGCTATCTTCATTTGAATTTCCAAGTTCCACCACAGCCAGTGTGTATTATTCAGACCAGCATCTTTTTTTTTTAATTATTATTTTTTGTTTGATTGAATGCCCCCACATTTTGTTGCAAAATTGTAAATTAGATCCTATACAAGCCAGTTAGGAAAACAGTCACATGCTTGTTAGGGGTAGAAAATAACAGGGCAGACCTGGGATAAGGAAGAAACATCCTTCCTGCCCAATTTTCCAAGTCACTTTGAAACTTGTTTGATCGAATTTTGGAACTATTATTGGTGATACATTACACAGACATTGTCTGCTGTTCTTCTTATGCCTGGGACCATTTTGCTGCAACACCTCTGTACCCTGGGACATCCAGCATGGGCGGCAGTGGCTGCATCAGCCGCGCTGGATTTGCAGCAAACATTCATTTATGCTGCTAACTTAAAAGAAAACAGAGTTTTGTTTTGTTTTTTTCTATACTGAAAGAGACATTGAGGATAAAAACACTGATGTGCTGTGCTTGTTGTTGGAGTAAAGGATATTTTCAAAGGCACCTATAGGATTTCTCCCACTGAAATCAGTCGCAACTGAGTGCCTAGCTCCCTGGTGCCTTTGAAAGCACTCGCTGTAACAATTCCCACAGAAAATGCTTCTGATTTGGAGGCTCCTCCGTGAGTCAGGCACCATTTTGAGTTCCAGCCCAGCCAGCAATGAAACACACTGCTGTCAGCTGGGCTGGAAACTGCCTGGGGCACAGCCTCGGACCTGTTGCTTGAGATAAAGCCGGGATCCCAGGAAATCTGAGCATAGCCACTGCCGCAGCAAACCAGATAATTGTAAAGGGGTGCACATGAGCAGTATTTTCAGAGCTCATAGCAGGCTGCTTGCTAAAACTGCATCCATCTAAACTGCCTGTGAAATGCACAGACACTTAACAAGGTAGACCCTCTTTTATTCTGAGTGCATGAAGTTTGGATGCTCCTGGAGATAGTCATACACTCAGATCATCTGTAGGCATCTCCAGTAAGCCCAGGCAGAGTAGGGCTGGCAGCAGCCAGGAGGCTCACCTTGCCTCACAGCTCAGACAAGAACCACCAACACCCTTTTTTGCGGCAGCAAAAGGATTGCACTTCTATTTAAGCTCATTACAAAATCCCGTTTTTAAAACCAAAAGCCTTCTCCCCCATCTGTCACATCCTTAAAGGATGCAAACCCCGGGCAGCACGTTTTGTCCAGCTGGTCGCTGCAGGTGCTGGGTTAGCTTTGGGCTCTCCTGCTGGACCTTAACCTAGCTGACCATCTTCCTAGGGCTGATTTTTATTTTTTTTAAACCTGTTGAAAAAAAGGTAGAAAAGTATAGCAGCATCTCATTAATTGTATCTACATTCACCAAAGCCAGGTGTCCAGTGGCTTGTTTTTTTTCTGGTTTTAATTTTATAATGTAAGAACCTGCTACTTTATGTAGCCTAGTCTGCCTGTTAGAGTATCCCGAAGGTGGCCTGGCCACCAGCGGTGCCCAGCCATAGGCAGCTTTGCTGTGGGGCAGCAAAGGCCTGGGGAAGCCAATGGCAAAAATCTTACTGACTTCCACACGGCCAAGGTTTCACACAGCAAACGGTGTGGGACGGAGCAGCCTCTGCTGCCGGCCCTGCTCCGTGGGGCCAGTGGCACCAACGAGCGGGTCACACAGTGTGACTGCCGTGGGTAAGGCTGTCGGGTCATGCGGGGGTTTGGGGAATCTGAACTCCGGATCAGAAAGTGTGTATGTGTGGTCATTGCGGCTAGGACTGAGTGAAAAATAACCTGTCTTCTGTCTGCCTTTTTCTCACAGCAAAACTAATGCCATGGTTCGTTTCTCTTAGGACAAGACCAGTGCTCTGAGCCTGAGCAATGTGGCCGGGGTTTTCTATATTCTTGTTGGAGGCCTTGGGCTCGCCATGATGGTGGCTTTAATCGAGTTTTGTTACAAGTCTCGGGCAGAGTCCAAGCGAATGAAACTCACCAAGAACACCCAAAACTTTAAACCTGCTCCCGCCACCAATACCCAGAATTACGCTACGTACAGAGAAGGCTACAACGTGTATGGCACAGAAAGCGTGAAAATCTAGGGGTACGAGTACAGTTCAGTCAACTAAAAAAAAACTTTTTTTCTTTATGCTTTAACTTCCGTGTGTTCTTTTGTTGTATGCACTAGAGGGCTGCTGTAAATGGTCTTTAAAAATGCAGAGCGTTGGCAGTCTCTTTTCCATGGTGTGGGCTATTGGTGATTTAAAGTTCTCCCCTGCACAGAAGCAGGCTCGTCACCAGCCTGCATTACCAATGGCGATGGTGGGGTCATGCTGCAGTGAGGACTCCTCTCCCCAGCGGTCTGCTATTCCAGTGTCTAACTGAATCCAAATATTTTGTTAATTAAAAAAAAAAAAATCTCAACTTTATTAATTTAAAAACAATCCAGAATTCACACCTCTTTTGTTTGAGAGCTCTTCCCTGTTATTTTTAAAAGCCATACTCAGATCAGGTAAGTGCTTTTAGAAATCATGATATGTAAAGCATACAAAGCAGAACTGAATTGTTAGAGGTGGCTGTGACACCCTCACTAGCTCCACAGTGCACACAGGCTGCATCCTGTTCCTGCCTGGCTACCAGGGAGCTGCCCCAGGCAGGGGGGAAGGTTTGGAGGCTCATTTTCAATACATATTATATATACCAGCTGCCTACAGGCTGCATGGGGCTTGGAGACTGCTGCCGAGCAGGCCATGGGCACCCAGGGGAGAAGGATCCCTGGGAACACCCCAGCAGCACAACATCTCATCCCGGCCACAAGTGAAGGAGCGGGACAAGTTGTTCCCAGCCTCACTGGACATTATTAAAGCTCAGTACCGCTTGTGCTGCCTCCTTTCCCGTGCAGGTTGGTTCGTTACCTTCTAATGAAAGGCTCCCTTTCAGAGGAGAAAAATGAAATCTCATTGTTTTTATTACAGATCCTTGCTCTGACAGCACACAGGAGGAGAAGCAGCAGAGAATGTGGCTACTTCACGGATTCGGACCACCTGAGCCAGTCAGTCGTACTCTAGCCGAGGTGTCAGGCATGACATGCATTGATGATGGTGCAATGAACTTTTAACAGGAAAAACTGATTTTTTTCCTTCAGTGCCTTATGGAAGACTCTGAGACTCACAACAATGCAAACCATCACTGAAATATTCTTGCTTTGCTTGAAAGAGAAAACAGGAAAAAAAAGAGAAGCGAAGAAAAAAGGAGAAAAGAAGAGAAAGAAGAGAAGAGAAAAGAGAAGAGAAGAGAAGAGAAGAGAAGAGAAGAGAAGAGAAGAGAAGAGAAGAGAAGAGAAGAGAAGAGAAGAGAAGAGAAGAGAAGAGAAGAGAAGAGAAGAGAAGAGAAAGAAGAGAAGAGAAGAGAAGAGAAAGAGAAAAAAAGAAAAGGAAAGAAGAAAAGAAAAAAGAAAAAGGAAAGGAAAGGACTGGTAATAAGACATTACTATGTGGAAAAAAAAAATCTTGTAAAAAAAATCAGTGCAACAAAAGCCATTCTTTGATACCACTGCACAGTAACTGAACTCATGTCCTGAAAGCAAACCACAGCCGGTGTCATCAGCCACCCGACCACATCCAATTCTGAAACTCTTCCTGACGCCCAGCCTCAGATCCTGCTGTGCATGCATGGCCTGGCCTGGCGCTGCTTTCCGGGCTGATGGCAATGTGGTTGAAGTATTTACTTACCGGTGGTGTGATTGATAGTTTATTTTTTCGAGCCACTTTAAACTCTCCAGCTAATTTGAGCAATTCTGTATATCAGTGAATAATACCTGAACAAAAGAATATGTGCATTAAAAAAAATTAAGGTCACTGACTGTGAATCTGTAAATCCAAAAGAAAGTAACCTGTGGAACTGCATGTCTTGCTTCCAGATCATTAAATTAATTTTCTTGACAAGGTAGCTAAGTGCAGGCAGAAAATACTGTATTCCTTTTTTTTTTCCCTATCATCAGGCATACCTACAGTTGCTTTATTAAAATGACATTGGGTGGCTTTAAAAAAAAAAAAAGCTACTTGCTGTTTAGTTTCAGATCATATATCTCTTTTCTTGCTGTGCATTTGCATTTTAATTTAATGTTTAATATCAAGCAATGAAGCAAAAGAAGCGCAGGTTAGTTTTTCCCAGGCCTGCTTCTGCTTCACACCAATTTTCTCAAAACTAGCACTGTGCTCAGCTAATGCTTCTCAACAGTTGTCGTTTTAAAATCGAAGTATGGGAAGAGGGTAGTAACTCCAATTAGAGCCGCAGTTCCCGAGTATTATTCAGCGACCTAACATGACTACAGCTAGCACTGGTAGATTATAGCAGCTCCTGCCAGCTTTGGCTCCATGGCTGCTGGCGGGAGGATGCTCCTGTCCTCTCCTGCAGCCCAGCGCGCGCTGCGGGGCTGGCTGGTACCCACCTCCGCCTCACAGGCAGCCGCAGCAGCCTTTCAGCCTCGACCGTCTGCCTGGAAACCGCGTAACGTCATCTTTAAAAACAAGAAAAAGACAAAAAAAAAAAAAAAAAAAAACACTTTAAACATATTGTCAATCACATGGGAAACGTTCAATGAAATGTCTGCGTACTAATTACCTCTAATACGACAATATGTACTTTCTGTAGTTTACTGTAGGGTTTTGTTTCATCAGTAACATACAATGAAAAAGAAGTTCACTTAAACCAGTCTGACCCTTAGGCGTTTAGTTTGCTGATGATAGAGTTGAACTTTTAATAGGATTTAAAAGAAAAAAAAATTATTATATGGGCAAAGTCTTGTTAAAAATAAGTATTTCCAACAAAATGTAATATAAAATCATTTTAAAAGCTCATCAGAGAATAATTTATTGTTCAAGTTTTTAACAAGCTATTGAACAAAAAAGGTGTCTGGTTTTGTTTCGTTTTGTTTCATGAAACTGTGATTTTTTTTTTTCAACTTCTGAATGCAATCATGTTCCCAGCAAGGGCGAACTAAAGCTGTGCAGTTATAAGTTGTATTTAAAACAAACATTTTTCTTAAAAGCTGTATAAAAATGTATGTTTATCAAATAAATTTTTAAAGAGTGGAGGCTTCAGACCAGTAAAAGGAGTTTGGTAAATGGTTCGATATTTTTTAAACTTGCATGTGAAGCTAAAACAAAACGTGTTAATTGCTTACAAATCCCAGCTACCAACTTCAAGCTATCAGAAGTTCAGCAGTAGTCTCACGATGACCTGGTTCGATGTATTCTTTTCCTTTGTTTTCCTTTGGGGTCTCTCGTGTTCTTTCCTTTTTTCTTTTTTCTCTTTTCTTTTCTTTTCTTTTCTTTTCTTTTCTTTTCTTTTCTTTTCTTTTCTTTTCTTTTCTTTCTTTTCTTTTCTTTTCTTTTCTTTTCTTTTCTTTTCTTTTCTTTTCTTTTCTTTTCTTTTCTTTTCCTTTCTCCTTTTTTGTGTGTGTGTGTGTGTGTGTGTAATTTAAGTTCCTATTTTGGGTTGTTGAAACTGCACTTCAGTGAGCAGAAAAATTGCCAAGCAAACTAATGGCTGTAAAAGCATAAACTGCATGTGTGGGCATCAATTACTGAGCCTCATTTTAATGAGGTGTTGTACAAAGAGTTTTAATACATTTTGTAAATAAAACTGTAAAGAAAAAGAAAAAAAGCTGGCTGATGTTTTCCCCCAAGGAGAGGTGCTGCCTGCCTATGGGCACCGCTGTGGCCAGGCAAGTCTGTCTCTTTTTTTGTTTAGGACCAACAATTATTTTGTTTGGGGAAAAGCTTTGGGGCACGATGCTTCTGGGAAATATGACTGTGGGGATTGGCACCCTAAAAACGAACTGTTTTTTCTTGGTGTGATTCTGGCAGGGTGCAACAGGCAGCAGGCAGGGAGGGTGGGAGCATGGGAAGGGGCAGAACCAGGCCAGCAGTGATGAACCAAACCAAGGGTGGCATCAACCAGCCCGTGTTCCCTGCAGCAGCCCCAAGGTGATGCCGCTGTGTGGGGGGGGCTCCATCAGAGCCCTCAGCAGCTCCCATATGGCTCAGCCCTGAGGCTGAGCAAAAACCCATGGGGATGCCTGGGAGTGCAGGAGCAGGCCAAGGAAAGGAGAGAAAAAAAAAAAAAAAAAAAAAAAAACATCAAGGAGCATCCCATGTGGGTAGTGCTGCTTCAGAGCTGGTAGGCTTGGGGCAAGGGGGATGGGACCAAAAAAAAAATCCACACCTAATTCATGTAGCTTGTATGCTGGGGATCTGGCACTTGTAGATGAGACAAACACAGACTGAGCCCCCCGCTGCACGTTGCATGGTCAACACGCAGCAGTGGGGATGGAGCCTGGGGTGGGGGCAGGCTGGTGCCCCAGCCTGTGTAAGGGCCACACCGCATTCCTCCAGCACCCCTCTGCTAGGCCTCAGCACTACAAACCCCACAGTGCTATAAGGGTGCACAGCTGCCCTGCCGGGGGTGGGTGCAGAGCACTGCAACTTCTTTTTTTAAAACAGTTATTGTTCGTGTTTATTAAAATAATAATAATTCATGGTTATTAAAATAAAATTACAAAAAGTCTTTGGTGTTCATATTCATCATCTCAGTCTGGAAAACTGAGTCTATTTTGCAGGCAGTAATACATAAAGAAGCTCTGGGTAATGATAGCTCTTCTCAATTAAACTAAGGGATTTAAGTACAGAGATAATGTTTTCATAGATACTATAAATTTCAAAGCGCTATTAATTGAGAACATGGCACAGCCACAACCACTACAGGGGAAAAAAAATCACCCACAGCCGCTGCCGCCCCTGGCCTGGGGGTGGCTGCAACCACATTTCACTGTGCACTGGCACCTCACACCACGGTGGGACCCCTCCAACACCCAAAATCCCCCAATACCAACACTGCATTTCATTAAACACCACTAGAGTGCAGGATTTCAGGACGACAGGATGAACTTGGAGGCCGAGGCCTGGCTCTGTGGCCATTTCTGAAGTCAGGCCTGGAGGGGCAAAGGGGCCAGGGCAGGAGACCTGAGGTGCAGGGAGCGTGTGGCTGCCAGCTGAAGAACGGGCTGTGGCAGTGGGGACACCCACAGTGACCCAGGGCCAAGTTGTAGCAACCGCTGAGGCTGGGAATACAGCTGTGCCATGAGGCAGCTGAGCTGTGGCACCTGGCCTGCCCCAGGGGACAACTGCCATTCGCTTTGCTGCACAGTCAGGTTTTACCTCATTCTGGTTTCCTCACAGGAGCGAGGAGCTGAAGTCAGCAGTGTTAACCAAGCAAAGGCCAAATGGAAAAAGCTCTGAGAAAGGCCCAGAAAACACAAGGCACAGCAGGGGCCGGTGAGGGCTGCACAAGGCTAGGTGTGCACTGAGGCTTGCACTAGCACCTGTGGCCTCAAAGGCAGGCCCAGGCAGGGCACATAAAGCTTTTAAACATGTGCTGCAAACCCCAGGCACAGTGCTGGTAATGACTGGTGCAGTAGATAATGTTTAGCATATAAATAAAGTAATTGACCAATTAACGAGCACATGGACTATGCTTGGTATGCTGTAAACAGTAGAAAAATGTATGATACACCACAAGGATTTGATTACACAGCCAGTGCCTGCTCTCTGCTCACCAGCAGTGACAGGTTTGGGATCAAGGCCCCAAGCACCAGTGAGGGACAGGGGCCAGGTTCCTGCCACCACATCACAAACACTGAGGAAGCTGAGAGGCTTTGCCTGCACATGGTCATTGCAGTTGTTTGGAGCAACACTGACATTCAGTGGCCAGACAGGGTGGGAAGCGCTGCTCACGAGGCCATGTAGCCCCCAAGGCATAGCCCCTGGGGTTCCTCACCCAGCTCATAGCCCAAGGAGGGCAGCTCCCTGGGGAGTGGGGCCTTGGGGCAAGGGGATCTGTCACGATCAGGCTCTCAGCACCCTTCTACCAAATCACTGCACCTGCCCTGCCTCAGCAAGACACAGACCAGGGCTGAAGCTGGAAGGGCGAGGTGAGCATTGTGTAAATGCTGGGATCGTATTTTAATGTCATGCAAAGCTCTTCAGCAAATACTGGTTTTGAATTCCAAATATGGGCTGAGCAGGCTAATTACCAAAAACCTACAAAATTAATGTAAGAGCCACATTTTGAGCTGAGGCAAATAAATATAAATGGTATTTATTGAATATTCTCCTGCCCTTTAAACAAGGGAAGTTTGCCATCTTCAGCAAAATAGCTTATTATAAAATAGCTGAAGCTGTGACCTCTCACAGACACCGTGGATTGCACAGTGCAATTAAAATATCACATCAGACCTGCCACACTGAAACTGAGCTTAATTAATGACTGTTTTTCCTTAGGTTTTCTCTAGCCACAATGTAGGGTGCACCACTCAGGAAGCGCAGTGGTTCCCATCCCTTTTAGGTGCTGCTGTCCTGTTGCACTCAGCACCCAAGGACAGGTTCAATGTTGTTGGCCCACAGCCTTCACTGCCACTGCTGTCAGCATGTACCAGAGATGCCAAGATAAACATGGTTCCTTGAAGTATAAACAACTGTTCCAATTCATCTTTAAGTGCCTGAGCTGACAGGCAGCCTCCTATTTTGCTTGAAGACCACACTACACTCAGACCCTGGTGTCACCTTTCTCTTCACAGCCTTAATCCCATTTCTGTGCAACAAGCTCCCCACAGCAGCTGGTACATCCCCAGCTGGTGTCATTTGGCCAGCAGGCCAAATCCTGATCCTGTTTGCATTTGTGTACATCCCAAGGAGTGGAGTGACAGTGATGAAAGTATTTCATTTCATATCACCCTAATGAGTCAATTAAAAGTGCCTATTTAACTCTGTTACTCTCTTTTTTTTTAGTAATTCCTCCTCACCTCTAATTAGCCCAGTAATCCCTACCTGGTTCCCTTTCCCATGTGCTTGTGTCTTCTGTGCACAAGGGACAAGGATTCAGTCTTGCTGATTCATTGGGAAATAACCTGTAGTTAATAAGGAAAATTCTAATCACTAAATTTTAACTGATGAAGTCTATAAACACTGCAATTTCTTAATCTTTGCTTTCAAGTAGAGCCACAAAGACAACACCTGCCTGTCCCACATCCCAGGTGACTGAAGACACAAACTGACCTTCACAGAACAGCAGGGATGCACCACATTTTATTCGAGTTCTATGGATTATACTGAAAACAAACAAACAAAAAACAACAAACCAATATTTAAAAGAAAAGTAAGCTCCTGGGTTTAATAGTATTAATATTTGTTTCAAGAAGGTCAGGTTTTTACCGTTGCAGTCAGCAAATATTCTATTAGCTATAGGTTTGTTTTTGTTGATGTTAAATCAATGCAAAGAGTGTGTTTCTATACACTCTCAGGAATAAAACAAATTAATTTGCTTTGTGGACAGTGCCTGTAGATCAAAATCTTCTTCTGCAATTAAAAACAAAAAAATCTGTCTAGGTTACAACTCCTTGCAAAGCAGTGGTTTGAAGCAGGTGCATACTCAGTCTCCTCTCACTCCTATCTGCTTTAGTATCAACAGTAGCAGGCACTCCAGTGTGGAAATCCCAGCTCCCCATCACCTCTGAAAACACCTAGGCTCAGCACTTCAGGCACAGACACTTTATAAAAAATAAAAAAAAAAAAAAAACAAAAAACACCGAAACTCTAGAAGGGGAAAATTACTATTTTGCAGTTATTTTAAAGGTCTTTATGTTGCCAGTGTAGCATTTTCTCCCAACAAGTGTCACATTTTGTGAACTAAAGGAGAAAAAGCAAACGTTCCTCCTGTTTTAAAAGGTCAGGAGCAGTGACCACTGCTGTGTGACGAGCCTGAAGCACAACAGCAGCACAGGAGCTCGCAGCCCACCCGGCACAGTGGCTTGGGCCAGCTGCACAAAAGGGAAGGCTTGCCAATCCCCTTCTGGTGGAGCTTCAATATGTGAAACACAGAACAGTAGCAATCACTCTTCACAGAGGTTAATGCATGCTTTGGTTCAGGAAAGGGAAAAATAGGTTACACTAATGATTTGCTGAAAGTATTTCATAGCATAATGGCCGCCGACAATCAAGGCCTGCACCTGCAGGATCCTGTCAGAATGGGAGGAAGGATCAGCAATAGTTGCTCACCATTTAAAGCAACTAACTCACAATGCAGTTTTATTGGGCTCAGTGCTGTTAAACACAGTATCATTTTAGCACAGTACATACCTTACACATCTTACTACTTTCAAATTGTCAATATAAGCAAATTCTGAACCACCCTTGACAGAACTTCACAGAAACTTGGCCTCTTAAGACAACACAAACCTCCTGCCTCCACTTGATCTGCTATTGAGGGCACGCAGACATAATCCTGTCTGTAATCAAACAATCCGAAGTAGTTCCTTGAACAAGAAGTGTCTCAGAAATTATAGCTCTAAATACTCTTTCACCTAGCTTCGTATGATTTTTTTGGATGAGGGGGAGAGCAGGGCAGGAAAAAAACAAATGCTACAGGTGTGACATGCCATATAGAGAACAACTGCATTTGACCACAGCTTACAGGAAAAAAAAACTTTAATCATTTAAAATGGCAAGTTAATATCATTCATATTTCCTTACAAGCTTTTAATATAACAGGTCACAGAGTATTAGAGTATTGAGCGCTTAATTCTATTAAGCCTGGCTCTCAGACACATCATTAAAGGTAGTTTACTCTGACAGAGTTGACATATACATTTCCTGTGAGCAAACTGTCTTCCAAGGCTGTTTGGCAAGGATTCATTTCCCTGAGTAAACTTCAGTTGTTTTGTATCACTTTCAGTAATAAGTATCAAGGAACCTTTGTCAGAGGACAGGGCCAACAGAAGCAGTTATGAGAATCGTTGCTGCCATAAACACACTGCTTAGCAAAGGTAAGCAGAATTAAGGCAGAGATCAATATGGAGCATGGCTGGCAGTAATACAAACGACAGCAGTCCCACAAATACATCTTCTGCTTGTCAATCCAAACATGTAACCTTAAAAAATGTGATCATCCTTATCCTTTTTATGATCTCTAACAAAACGAGGAGACACTCTTTATGAAATCCGTAAAGGACTGCCAATACAATTGATACAGTTGTCAAGGGGATGTATCAGGCCCAGAGGAAGCTGTACCCATAAGGAATTTCAGTCTTGTCAAGATCACCTCTTTATAACACTTAAATCTTACAAGATACTTAGTTTCCAGACCTCCTCTAAGAAAGTGGTCTTAACCTGGCATAGCTACATCTTTTAAAAATAATTACTCAAATTTAAATGGGCCTTTTAAAAATAGGAAGAAAATTCACTCCATCCTTCGCGTAGCAACTGTGATAGCTCGTGATGCTTCCACTCATCTTCTGAAGTTACATGAGGACAAAGACTGTCAGGTTTCATAGTCCTGCTAATATTTCAGTCTTGATGAATATCTCCCACTAACACCAGATCCTCTCCTCCACGCCCAACACTTTTTTATTGCAAAGACTTTTAAAAGACAGCAGATCCTTACCAAATGGACGAGAAGCAGAATTTTAAAAGGAGACAGAAGATACAGTAAGTATAAAGGCTGAAGAGGAACTACTTAGTGCAGTGTGGTATTCCAGTTCAACTGACTTGATGTTTAAGTGTCACCAAAAGGCGAAGTGGTGACCAGGTGGTGGCAGAACATCTTGTTCTGCCATAGCTACTGACTACAAAAGCAAAGAAGGACTTTGCTAGGGCTTACAGAAAGCTGTATCACAATGCTCCAGCAAACAGAAGTTCATTCAGTTTCAGTTACTCCCATGAGAGAATCTGCTGTAAAAATAAAATTGATGCACCACCTCCAAAATTTACCAAGAATCTAGATGTAACAGCAGTTCCTGCTTATCAGTGAATACACATTCATCAGGTATTTAAACTGTTGTGCCCAGGCCAAAAAAGCTCAGCTTCCAGTTAAACTTTTTTAAATTTTAAATAGTGAGCAATGCATTTGGGAAAGACATTGGAATCGCCTCTTCTCCGAAGAATACAAACTGATATTTATCTCGCAATCCACATTTTCCTAGTTTAAACAAGCTATTGATCATTTTTACTTAAGAAAATCCACAGCCTCAGGGAACAAAAAATTAGTTATGAATACGAAGTTGAAGACTTCCAGACATGAAGAGTTCTTACCCAGGTGAAAATCTGAGTGGTATCAAAGTGACCTACCATGCTATGTCAGAAGTCAGGCAACATCCCCCCCACCCTTTTTTTTTTGTTGGGCATTAAAATAAACCACTGAAACTAAACTAAGATATTTTAAAGTCAGTATACTTTGACTAGATCAGGAAATCTAGAAAAGAATACAAGAGCACCAAAGATTTTAATGAGCTTTGGATCACAGACAAACATCTCAAGAGAAAGATACAAACTTGACTGAAGGCACAAAAGCAAATCTTGAGCTTCCTGAAAGCATTGCAGAAGTATAACACATTTGTCATTTTACAGTAGGCAGATATGTTTGGCTTGTTGACATACTATATGATTAACTCTTTCAATATGATCAGCCAGCAAGTACAGAAGACTTGCAAGCTAAGGCAGAAAATACCCTCCCACAATTCCAACTCCAATATCAAATTTTCATAAGAGTACATAAAGCAATAAAGCGACCACACACACAATGATTTACGACCCATTGAGAAAACTATCGTTTATTTAGAAAAAAGGTTACACTGGTAGAATTCAGCAGATAAAAAAATTTTTTGTTTTTTCTTTTTTTAAAAATGTCATTGTGAAACTTTTCAGACTAAAGTTCAGCGATAAAAAGCTCCTGTAGCTGTAATTGAAATTTAATTTATTTCAGTTTTGAAGAGAGCACTTCCAATTAATCTAAAAACAGCATGACAAACAAAAGGCGTGGCAAGGGACAATTGAGAACAGGTTTAGGTTGAGATGGAGGGGATAGGGTTCATTCTTTGTTTCTTTTAAAGAAGTCAACGTTGTACACAATATACAAATAATCCCTAAGCATTGCATGAAAACAGTGCTCCCACTTGGTTCATTTGTTTTAGTCACTGATATTAAAAACAGGCCAAGTAATAAATAAAAACTGAATTTAAACGAGGTAAATTCAAAAAGGTTCAATAACTGTTTATTTGTGGGTTTCAAACATCTAAAAGAATGCATTTCAGATCGAAAGAATTACTAAACTCAGGCAGTATTTTAGACAACCTAAAGTGGAACTCTGTACACATGAAACCTCATTTGCACTATGGCAACTGTTTGCAGCACATTGTGCTAAAATATGGAATAGGTAACACTTTCAGCCAGGTACTGAAAATAAATGTGTAAGAAACTAAGCAACAAGTTAAAATACAGTAATGTACAATCCAACAATTAAATCTTCAGCATGGGGAAATAAAGCAGAGAACTGAATAATTTAAGGAGATGCAGATGGGTCCTCTTCATTCACAAATTTCTGTGCAATCTATACTCTGGAAAATACATTTCTGGTCACAGCTGGATATCTTCCCATTTTAATCTCACCTGCAAAGAAGGCACACACAATTGGAGTTAGATGCTGTTTAAATGAATACCCATCTCACATTTTGTTCCATTCATAATTCAAAGAACGAGGGAGAAAATGAAACCATTTTCAGTCATTTATTTCCTGACTCCAGTTTATTCCATAAGAAGAACTATGTTAATATAAGTATTGCATTGTAAATACTGAATACAGTGTAAATACAAATTTAAAGACACAAATAAGAAACAAGTAGTCATCTGTCAAGGTGAAAACTGTTTTAGAAGTACAACCTCCTCAAAATGTTACTGTATCTAAATTAGACGAAATAAATGCAGTCAATAAGAAGTTGTACATGAGGCAGAATATTCTAAGAGATTTAACAAACAGGAGCAGGATATTAGATTCCATAACCATGTTGCTACTTAGAGCGTTTTTTCATACTTCACTATACAAATTACAGGGTATTGTCAGTATTTTCCGCCAGATGCCCCAGGCTAGCCCACTGCATGCCTGATGTGAATTTCAGTGTGCAATTGCATTCACCTAAGCATTTGTTTAAGTCATGAATAGTTACAAAAACCACTTGTGCTTTTAATTAACTACAATCCTCCCTTTACACTGAACTGCTGGACAAGATAAAACTTCACTTTTCTATTGAAGAAGCTACAATTCCTCAGTAATGAACTTCATCTGCCAAGAAGCGCCTCCCCCCCCCTTTTTTTTTTTAATAAACACAACAACAAAAAACATCATTTAAAGAAAATGACTACGTCTGAGATCCCCTCCAAAGAGCGTACGGTATCAGTGCAAACTTTGTTACCCAAAACCCCTCCACACATCTGCCTTTGGCTTCAGTGGCAGAGGAATGTCAAATGAAAGACCCTTTTTCCAAATAATCTATCCGTCCAATCCCTCTTTGAGGCAACAATCCAACTGTGGAGCCAAGTTCAGAAGACACTTCTAGACAATCAGAAGATTTCAGGAAGGTTCTTCCCCTACTAAAGCTGCATATTGGAGAAGAGAAAGCAGCTTTCCTGCAACATTATATTTCCGTGTCTAAAGACAAACTCATTTGCCATCCATGCACAACTTCTGCTCTAAACTGTTTTGATTTTAGGTTTTGTTTGTTGTGGTGATGTTTTATTTTTAAGACCCAAGCAAAGCACAGCTGTACTTCTCCTGCAGGGGACCTCATCATTCAGGTTTTGAATACCCTCCAAGCCGACAACCCCATACGTCTCTGAGCAACCTGTTCTAGTATTTCACCTCTCTCAGAGATCTCCCCAGCTTACTTTTTAAATAGAATTCACAACAAAGCTTTCATAAAAGGTAGCTCTGCTTTCTAGACCAGCTAATACCATCACGAAAACAAGTTTTCAGCCTCATTAATCTGCCTTATACATTGGTCTTTAATCAGAACAATATTACTCTGAGAAAGCAAATAGCTCAAACAGCAAAAGATATGCAAGTGAATTAAAAATTTGTGTGAAGTTTTGTTTGTAGGTTCTCGAGCATTCAAAGAGAACACAAGGAGAAATGAAGTAGAAACAATTCATCTCTTCTAAATAGAGAACAAACAGGAAGTATTATTGGACAAATTGGAAACAAAGAGAGAAGCCATATTCAATAGTTTTGAATAGTAATTATTTTCAGATTTACCCAACATAAACACACTGGTCACCCACTGGTCTATGCAGAAAGATTAGAAGTGAACAAATTTTAAATTCAGTGGGGCACTTTACTTCCCAAATAACTGAAAATGTTATT
Source organism: Cygnus olor (assembly GCF_009769625.2). Taxonomy (NCBI): domain Eukaryota; kingdom Metazoa; phylum Chordata; class Aves; order Anseriformes; family Anatidae; genus Cygnus; species Cygnus olor. Next base: position 20,643,872 of record NC_049181.1, on the reverse strand, counting down.
CCTCCTCAGATCTGATCAAATAACAAAGATTAAGTGGAGACGAAGAACTGACTGACTGTACTATATAGCAATTTGGTTTAATAGTTACTGCTCTCCATACAGATAAAATGAAAGAGGATAAAAAAATTAAGTTTCCAACACATTAGGCAAAGATCTTCTTAACCAACAAGTAGACTAGCAGGACTATCAGGATCACAGTGGTTCACCCTTGTTTTTGTATGGCAACTGTTCTTGGAAAAAGTGCCAAACATGCAACTGCACCCAACACTGTCAACCACCCCATCCCACCTGACCCCGTTTTTGAATAGATGCTCAAACTCATTTGGCCCCCCAATCTCTATACTGATGATAGGGAAAGCTATTTAGCTATTTCTCTATGACAGAATTTTTAAAAACTGTAGTTTCAGCCCTTTCACACTCAGGCTGTTTTGTGTGTATAGCCTTTACCAGTTAATAGGAGCCTCAGGAGCTATCAAGTCAAACAAGGTAAACCGTAAAAATTTTTACCTTGACTAGAGCATTCTTCATTATCTGTGCTTGTCTGAAGATTTATGAGTAGATACAGCATTAAGGAAAAATATACATATATTTATCACTGCATATAATAAAAAGGAAGCTACTTTTCTGTAGCCTTCCTGTAACATTGACATGTAAAAGGATATTGTTTCTTTTCTTCTTTCCCTCCAGCACTATCTCGTTTTTCTTTCTTTTCTGTTTTTTCTTTATCATGTCTTGATTCCTTCAAAAAACATATGGGAAGTAGTTTAGAGTATACACTAGACAGTCTGACTAAAAGGATTAAATGAGTCACATAGGTTAAAAAAATCACCAGTCAGAATGACAATAGTCAGCTTCTGTGATTTTTGAGATTTACTTAACTGTCTTACAGCTCAATAATAATCTCTATCACTGAAGAGTTACAACTGGGAACTATTATTTAATGTAAGTATGATGACAACATACTTACCTGGTTTCACAAAGCCTTAACACACGTACTTGACAACACGAATACAAGCAAACTGGTTTATATTCAAAATGAGACTTGCTTTTACATAGTTGCTCACCAAACCAGTCTGCAAATGCACTTTAGGTTTTGGATACTCTAGCAATTTCTGAATGTTCCTGGCAACTGCCAAGAAGAACTACTCCCCTAATTTATCCTATCAGGAGTGACTGCTGAAATATTTAGAGCCAAAAGGCACCAGAAATTCCACAAGCATTTTCCTACATTTTTACACTGTATTTTATTAGGCCATAAAACTGCATTATAATGGAGTAAAAAGAATGAGTTTATTCCATCGAAACGAACAAAAAATGAAGAACAAAAAAATCCCAAATCAAACAAGTAAACAACAACAACCACCGAATAAACTAAATGATAGTGGCTTATTTTACCTTTTTGCTACCAGAGGAGCTCTTCTCCATCTTTTCCGCTTTGATTGAATCACCTTTTTCCTTTCCTGAAGATTTTGATTTGCTCTTCTCCTTCTCTTTTTCATTTGAGCGAGGAGAATCAGAAGGACTTTCACTTTTGCTATGTTTTGAAGAACCAGCTAAAAACACAACAAAAAGTTTTAATTCACAACAAATAAAAGCTTAATACACATACAAACACAAAACAGAATACGTACTTGTCCCGTTTTCCTCTTTGCGTCGTTTAGTTGAATCCTGTGGTACCTCTCGGTCACTGTTTGAATGATCCTGGCACCAAATACACAGATATTAGTAGATTAACGCATACTCCTAAAGTAGGTACCTGCTAATAGTGTTATTTTGAAGTACTGTTTTTTGAATAGTTAAAACATAATGGAGTTATTCCAGCTTGTTTAAGCTACCTTGAGATCGGTTTTGAAGGGAAAAAGTTTTGAATGCATTACTCTAAACCGACCTTTGAAAACGTAATGGAACAAAAGAAAACAACCCTGATATGGATCACTTCTACTTGCACAGGCTATACCACCAATTATTACTGCAAGAACTCCAAATAAGCTTTCCAAGTATATACCAACTTTTTCTATACTAGTTCATAGAAGTTTCACCAACCCTTTTTCGGTCTTTCCTGTCCTTTTCCTCTTTCTTCTCTCTCTCTCTGGATCTTTCCCTTGATTTGTCCAAATCTTTCTTGTCCACTTCTCTCTCTTTACTCTTGGACAGTGTTGGAGTAGTGTGGTTAATGTAGTGCTGTTAAATTAAGGCAATATCACCAAATATTAATATATATATTCCTAGATGCATAGGAATAAAAAGTCTTACTCATAACAGATCTAGCTCAAAGAGCAAAACTTAATACTTTGATTAGAAAAGTGACTGAAGACACTTTCAAACTAGTCGTATATAATTTAATTTACAGCTTTGTTTTCTCAACACTGAAAATTCAAGAAACCTTTCACTTAACTGGAACACGTATTAAATAGACACAAAGTTGTTTACCAGCATTGTTTGATACATCAAAACAAATCAGCAGTACTACTGATACAGGATATGCAGATTCATGGACTGACTTAGCACTTGCAATTCTGCCTGGAATGAATGAACGGAGTCAGTTTCTTTGACAGGTTCTAATTAATTTTTCAAGAATAAACTTGAACCACAAAGTATTTACGACAACTTTGAATAATGTGTTTTTCAGCTAAAGTAATACAAAACTCCACCTTAAACTTCCAATGATAAAAGCAGCTAAACACAAAATTCTTTGTGTTAGCTCTGTAATGTGTTCTAGATTGTTACTGCACTCTCTTCTAAGCAATTTTAACAAACTGTAAAATATACAAATATTCAGCTTTGTGAAACTAGTAACATTAATAGTAACATTAACTTAGTGAGGTAAGAAGGGGGACAGGGAGAAGAGTAAAAATCAGAGTAGCATCTTTAAAAAGAAGCACAGTAGCATCAGTAGAACACTTGGCAAAATTTAAGTGCTACTGTGTATATACATAAGGTAGCACACATTATATAAATATCAATGCATTACAGTAACCAATTTGTGTTTTTAAGTACAATTGTATTTTTAGTCATATCTAAGAAATACTTTTAATAAAATAACACATAAGAGCATATTTTAGCTGAAAAATAACTTTTTGGTATTTTCCAAATTTAAGTTACATCAACACACTGGTTTAAATTGATATACTTTAGTATTTCCCCCATTCCACAAGTTATTAATTTTATTTGAAAAATGTGTTAAAATGTTCTATATTTTTTTCTTATTTTAAAAGTACACCAGAAAGAGAAGCATGCACAAGATTAGTTTAGAACAATCTAGAATCCATTAGAACTAACCAAAACAAACACTTTCAAATAATTTTATTCTTTTAAGTTAATCCTGTCCTTCTACAGTTCTGATAAATGAGTAACTTCAGACCAGTAACCCTAAGTTTTGGTAAAAAGCACACCAACAACGTCACATCCCTTTTCCTTTTATCACTTACTGGAATGTTATCACCTTCCTATGCCAGTAAATGAGCCTTCAGTATCCCTTTCTCTCTGTTCTTTCCCCTCACTCTTTTTTTTTCCTGTCACCTCCCCACCACGTTTATTCCACAAATTTATCCTTGCTCCCTTGTCTGCTGTCACCTTTTAACATGACTTGGCAAATATATTTTTTCTAAGCAGCCCCATTTAGCTGTCTACCACAGATCCTTTCCACGTGAGTAAGTCAACACTCCTCTTTCCTCCTATTCTGCTTCTTATATTCACATGGCTGTTCAGGTCAGATTCCACTGCTCTTCTACTGTTCCAATGCAGAGTTTTGGAAAATTTTACTCCCTCCACCTCTCCTTACAAGAAAAACATAGATTTGGCTTGTCAAGCTTTATCAGCTTGCTTCTAGAAATGCCGTTAGCTGAAACCACATCAAATCTGGGGCACTGCCATATGTTGTATAACTTGGGCGAAGGCCAAAACAACAATAACACAAATCTAACTCAAGACTGGCAGCATTTTATAACCTGCAATGTAAGACAACATTTTAATGGTCTGCCCCCAAAAAAGTCAGGCAGAGATAGGAATAAAGAAGCACTTGACTTCTACTAACTCTCAGTGGAAGCTGAACTCAGAAATCTTACAGGCTTCTGAATATCACATCCTTTCCCCCAGACACGTACATGGCAGTAAAGAACACTTGTCTTACACCACATACCGGGAACATAGTCAAGAAGTGTGAGTTCAAGACAAATGTTAGATTTTTTTCTAATTTTAAAATCTTAAATATACAATGATATATTTAATCTATAGACACTATCATTTCATCAACTTTAAGTCTAAGAATCAAAGGATGCCTCCTACGTGGACTCCCCATATAAACAGGTACAGATGGCACTGGAAAGATTCAATTTTTAAAAGCTAGCAAGTGTTGGTTATAAAAATCAGAGCTATTTTGAATTAAAACATACAAAGTGCTCTGAACGCTTTGTTTCACAAAAGGGAGCTACAACTAAAACATTAGTGCAGTGTATAATACAGAATAGAAATACAGAATAGAACTGGTAAATCCATCACATATTTTTAAATTTAAAATTATCTAGAATCACATATATTAAGTAAATACACGTAATTCTAGATAAACCTACATGTTATCCAGAAAGTTCAAGTGTTCAACATTTTTCAAGTGATAAGCATTTGTGCTATTTACATAATGATACTGACTTCATAAGCTAAAATCTTAACAGCAACTATGGGAGAAGACTTGATCCATTTCCAACCATTAGCCAGATAAAATTAAACATGTATTATACATGTTCAAAAGAAGCAGCAGAAAGCTATCTTAATATATTAGCAAGTTCACAGTATTTGTTATTGTCACTATGTAAGTGGTTGAGTTTTAAAATAAAAGCAACAAAATAGTTGCAGAATCTGCCTAAAAATTTAATACTCTAAAACGTCATTCAAATCTTGAAAGCATTTTTAGTATGCGTTCCCATAAGCTTTCGAATCTGAAGGGTGTTTACAGGAAGCAAACAGATACGATGATCATTTAAGAGGTTGCCTATGATGCTTAGAAATAAAAACATTAAAACATAACAGTATTAAAACATTAAAACATAAACATAAAACATAACAGTAGCAAGGGGAAAAGAGTACTGTTATTCCACAGATAATTCTCAAATATTTTTTTGTTTTAAAATAACTGATTTTTTTAATACTGTTAAAAAAGAAATACTATTCTAACTACTCTATTGCCTCTTGGGACGAATAAAAGGCTTAATCATAGGGAGGTTTCTATAAATGTACAAGTATCAGTGAGGACCAGAAAAGATGTTTGTTCTGTTCAGAATATCCAAATAGCCAACATTTTTCTTTTGCAGTTTTAACTGACTATTCAGATGTGTAATCTTGCTTACTTGTTTGGAAGTAAGTGAAGCCAAAAGACAGTTGTGCTTCTTTTTCATTCCTTTCTACAGACTAAAGGAGTTGTCAGCTATGAAATAAAATCTCTTAGAAATATTGAGAGAATGTTAAATTCAGGGGCTTTTCTTAATGTTGCTTTCACTCAACAACTCTCCTTCTCTCCTGTACAGAAGTTCTACATAGTAAACTGGAAAAAATTCCCTCCGCTACTATACTAGTATTTACAGGAGTGAAATTTGAATTTTCTGATGTGGCTTGCCCCAAGATCAAGGTTGTTTTCTCTGCAACAAAACAAAGTAAACTTTGGTGGTGTCTAAAAGATTCAAACCTTTGCTGAAGAGTCCTTGAGTTCGTTGAGGTTGTCCTGTAGAAAATGAATGGAGATGACACGTAAGCTGGAATAGTTTTCAGAAACCAGAGGAACTTTGGGAAGCATGGTCGTACCCTCGAAACAAAAAACAGCTACTCCTTCTGGAATAAATCTCATGTTAATACTTCACACCAAGTGAATCTAGGAACTAAAATATTTTCTTAAAAAGGAAGAAGAAGAAAAAAGACATCTATTCTCTAGACCCAATTCTTATGTAAACTACAAAATGTATTTATACCTAATTCTTCATAAAACACTGAAAAACAACCACTCTCCCACCAAGACAAAATATTAAGAAAAATAGTCTTAATTCTAAATACTGCTGAACCACAGTTGAAATAGGCTTAAAAGGTTTTTAAGCCTGCATCTTCTCCACATTCAGTTAAATGTGACAGAAGTTACTTACTCTAGAACAACTTTTCTTGCCCGTTTATTATAAAAACGGGCAAGAAAAACTTTTTAATTACATTTTGAGTAGTTATCACTGTCACCTGCTTCCTCAAAATTAATAAAAGCAACTCAAGATCTCCAAAATTAGCCTAAATCTTTTAAGTAAATCTTACATTGAAAAAGACGTACTCTTCAGGGAAAAAAAGAAAAAAAAAGAAAAGCTTGTTCTAAAGTTGGTAAGATGGTGAAATTTAAAAGCCCACATAATCCATCAGAGTGCTCTTGATGAAGTATTAGTAACTTACAGTTTTAAATGTTCAACGTACTGCAAATTCAAAGATTCCATGAACATAGATGGTTTAGAAATAAAACAAATATGGAGCAAGGAATGGCTACCCTGAGTCTTCAAGTAGGCTACGCCCAAGGTATTGTGCTGCGCTTGAATGCTTGGGGTTTCTCTTTGCTGGGTAGTAGGCTTGGTTGCCACATCTGGTTTTATCGTACCGCAGGGCTCAACATGGTGGGAACCCATTGGAAATAAACAAACCTCGAAGGGAAGGTACAACAGAAGCTGCATGCTCACTGATTATACACAACTACAGGAGAACTGATCACCAAGGAGACTTTAAAATGGAACTCCTTTCAAGACTCCTCCTTAGAAGGCACATATCGGTAAGATGCTCATCAAGAAGCCTGATGAATTCAGAGGTATCGTACATCCCGTATCATCCAGGAATCTTCAGTGCTATAGATTCTTCAATAGAAGTGCAGAAAAATATGCTCCATTCTGCTGCAAAGACTCATTTGCTTGTAGCTACCATTGCACTCCAAAAAAACTGACTGCTTAAAACAATGAGGCACTTCTGTGTAAAAATTCTCTTGCCATTTCCAAACACTATTTACAAAATTTGTGCTAGGTCCTTGAAGCTTTACTTTGGTTAATTAAAAATATATATTTTTTAATAGAAAAAAGACAGTCCACCAATAAAGAAAAGGAATGCATTTTCTAATGCAATATAAAACCTCCAGTGGCTCCAGTGTATACTTGGCACAAAACTTGAAGGAAGTCGGACATTGGCATCCCAAACTTGTGAGCCTAACATGGGCGCTGCCTTCCTCAGGCTATACTAACCTTTACTGTTGAGGAATGTGATGGAGAAGAATGGGTATCAACTTTTCGGCGTTTTTGTTCTGAGAAAAGAAGAGAACAACATTATTAAAACACATTTAAAAGGAGACGACTAATAATATGACTCTCTGAAGTACCAAAATCTAAGTTAGAATTCAAGCTTTTCAACTGCATAGAGTTTTTTCTTAAGCTACCTAGAGATACCAGCATGCCTTGACCTTGTTATGCAAGCTTGCAGGAAAAATTAAATGTGAAGAAACTGCCACAAAATTATGTGTATTTCAAGCTTTCAATTTTACGTAAATTTGTACCTGAAGAGTTGAGCAAAATAGAAGGCATTCCAGTCCTCCCTTACTTGGTTTGCCTAAAGCAATACAATTATAAAACTCAACATCAGCCTCCGCTTATGAGGAACTTAAAATACCAACATTTATCTTATTAATCCTTAATATATGAAAGAACCAATAAGGCTTCCTCCTTAAGAAGGACTCAGTGAAACCTTCTACATCCCTTTTTTTCAGTTCAAAAGTTAAGATTAAACCCTGAGTACACTCTTCAGGATATATGCAAAACTTCCAAGGTCATAGTTATAAGATACATTTTAATAAAAAAACATTTAGAATTATACCAAAAATATCGTGAGTGTCAGTACAAAACATTTATAAACTGATAGGCTTAATGAAAATCAGCAATCACTGAAGACAAACTTCACACATTCACGCAGTTATCATTTTGAAGATATCCTGAATAGGTACTTCAGGCACTAAAGAAGTCTACAAGTCATTGCTAGCATGGCTACATAATAGCTAGCACTTTCTCTCACCATGGTGGGTGTGAGGTGTTGGCTTTCGGTGATTTTCTAAAGACATGTCCTTACTGTTCTAGAAAACAAGAGAAGTTACACCAACAGACTTACCCCTCTCAGATTCTGATGTTTCTGATCGGGGAACAGGAGACTTCAAGGACCCAGCTACTGGAATCTTTTCTCCTCCTTTAGTAATTTCCTTGGATTTCATATCCTTCGCTACATCTTTTTCTCTAGATGGCTCCTTTTCTCTCTCCTTTTCTGCAGCTGACTTTGACTCGACGGTGGTAACAACTGTCTTGGATTTTTCTTCCTTTGAAGCTTTTTCTTCTTTCTTGGCTTTTTCCTTCTCCTTGTCAGATTTTGGTGTTTTCTCCTTGATCTCTCTTGCTTTATCATCTTTGTTCACCCGTTCTTCCTTAGGTTTGTCTTTCCCATCCTTCCCAAGTGCCTTCGTCTCTGGAGTGGCAGCTGGAATTTTTTCTTTTTTTTCTTTATCTTTTTCCTTCCCACTTTTTTCTTTATCATCTTTCTCCTTAATAATTTTGCTGCATCAAAAATAAAAAGACCAGTTGGTACACACAAAAAAACAGCTTTTGTTTTGTCATCAAGTTTTACTCCTGATGATTTGATAGAACCCCCTGAAGCAGTCAGACACATTGTTTTATCACTCTATTAGAAAACCATCACGCAAGTGTACTACTTTGTTTACCCTCACTAAACTAAAAAGGAATGCATTTAACAATTGCGTTAGCTTAGGACAGCTACGTATTTTGGCAGAAATCATCTTATTTATTAAACTTTGAAGAAATGGAAACAAGTTAAATGGTACGTGAAAGAAAAGGTTTTTGAGTTTAAAGACAACAGATAATATCAAGGAGTGGATTTCTCACCTATTAGAAGCACTGTTTCCATTGCTTGTTGTCACCTTCGGTGTAGTGTTGACAGCTTTATTAATAACTTTCACAGCACCCTGAGACTTCTCCTTTAGTTTTTCTGTTTGAAGAGAACAATTTCATTTCTACAATATACGTCTAACTGAATAAAACAAGTGTCTAAGCATATTCATGCAAAAACCATGTAGCTAATAGCCAAAATAGGTAATTAAATGCAAAACTCCCCCGCAAAACCAACCTCCAACCAACCAAAGAACACACATTGACCCTATTTAGCATCACTTTTTTTTTTTTTAATTTTAAAAAGCCAAGTTTTGAGAGAATAGGCTTGCAAACATCAAAAGAATTCTACTAAAAATCAGGTTTGTTTACCAGTCTCTTCAGCAGTGCTTTCCTCCAGTTTAGCTGTGTTTATTGTGAGAGATGTAGGCATCCCAGCACCACCTGGCCCATTTTGTACTGTTGCAGCTACAGCATTCCTGGCAGGTGGGTCTTTGTGGTGGAATTCATTTTCAGGTATCATGAAAGGCTTCCTACTTTTCAACTGCCCAGAATAGCTGCAAGTCGCACAGATTGTTAAATATGCACAAACATAAAGCAAAATATGGGTTGAATTTTAAATGAGGATTTAATCTTAACAGTTCGTCTGTTATTTTTCACAGTTTTTCCCAACTGATACGCAGTTTCTTCCCCCTTTATCGATCAGCTCGAAAAAATAAAAATAGGAACGAAAAACCCTCACACAACAGAAGCCCTACCTCCAAGCCCTCTTTGCTGCTACCACCACCACACATGCACACACACAGCTGTCAAACACACAAAAAATGGCCTACTGACAACACTGGAAGGGCAACCTGAACTGTCCCTCAAGCATCCATGGATGATTCTGCATTCATCACAGAAAGATGAAAACCATCATTAAGCATTTTAGTTTAACACTTTCAAATTGTATAAACTTCCCAGATCTATGCAGTTTTGCAACAATAGCCCTTGGCTTTCTTCATTTTACTCTCCCTTATATCTACTTGCTGCTATATTATTTCTCTACAATTAAACTATGCTCTTGTGAGTGGAAATCTTTACTATTAAACATGTTTTACTAGAGTCTTGTAAAGGAAATTAGTGATCATCCAGCACGAAATGAAAGTTTTCATTCACACTGCCAGCCCTGAGATGCAGGATAGCGAAATCTTCTGTGATAAGGTAAAAATCAAATGTGTTAGGACTGTAACAGTTCCAAGTCTTTAGAAGCCTTTCATGATCCACTTTTAACCACTTTCTTAAAGTAAGGTGTTGTTACCCCATAGCCAACGCATATAGATCGGGTCTCTTCTCTTTCTCTTCCTGACATATCTTATGTACTCTCCTTTCCAAGGCTTGGCCCAGGTTCAACACTTTTGGATACCATGGGAGGATTTTGGTCAGCACAATCAGGATGTTTCTGATATGCGTATATTCACCTGTTTCAAGGCAGTGTACAGAAGCCTAGAAGACAAATTAAATCTAATCAATATTTTTCATTAAAACTTCCAAAAACCATGAGATTTTCAGTATCCTTATTTACCTTAGTTAATTTATAGTGCCATTTGTGTACCACATGTCTAAAATTCTCATAATCCAATTGATCAGCTTTATTTCCACCATCAAATCCAGTTGCCCGTAATATAGTTAGGAAGCCTGGATAGTTGCCACATTCCTGCATGCGCACAAAAGACAAAATAAAAATTAAAAATATGTATTTTTTCCAGTAAGCATAAAAACAGGAATTCTGCAAAAGTTAATATAACTGGAGCACTTGATTATTGATTCCAGTAAAGACGTGAACAAACTTTACAAGACTTGCATACTTTTTTTAAAAAAGCTTATTTATGTCGAAGTCTTACTTGTAGGCAAGGGAAAGAGTTATTTGCAATTTAACTAGCTTTTGTAAGAAGTATTATGAGGGTTCCCATATGCTACCTAAATTGTTATCTTCAAGACAGGCTATAAGAAAGTTGGAACTGAACTTTACTTTTGACACTATACAAAAATAACTTCGTGACATTAATTACAGAAACTGTTCTTACATGAGGCCATCAGAATACGTTTTTGTTTTGCTCAAATACAATGTTTTTAAAGCAAGTTAATGATTTCTCTAAATCCATTTTTATTGGGCCAAATTATAGAAGTGGTCATTATATAACTCTTTCCACAAGTGGAAGTGTTTTACTAACTTCACATACCTTTTCATATATGACTCTGTCACTGTGCCATCTAGTCACAGTCTCCAGCATACAGCATAAAAACCTGCCGTATCTACTAGCTTCATTTTCAGTGCAACTTGCTACTGTATATATAATATCAGAGAAAACCTGCAAATAGTAGCAATGAAAAGTTACTTTGACTTTACTGAATTACAAAGGAGTAAGAATCATCAAGAATTTCAAATTCCTCTCATTTAATCCACTGTTAAATTGTTTCCTAAATATAAAGGAGGTCAAATTACAAAAATATTACAGAAATACCTGGAAACCACGGCTATTTGATTGAACCAAATCATGCTCTACTCAGAGAAATTAAAGGTAGGTTTGCCTACAGAAGCTTATCAAGTACTCTCATTTTTTTCCCCAAGATTTTAACTAATTATTAAACCTTTATACCTAGCCCAGAGTTTAAGCTCTGCATACATCTGCTACTGATACACAGTTTTCCACATGTAAAGTGCGTCTTCACTGACATGTAACTGTGTTGGTTTCAAACTGTTAATTAATTGAGTTGAACAAGCAAAAATAAACACAGAGAATACAAGCAGAATATTTGAATAAGAATGCTCTTTTGGACCCATGAAATCAGAGCTGATCCCAGAGCTGATCCCAACTTCAAGTCTCATCTCAAAGAGAAACAGAAATTTTAATTGAATCCTCATATAAAAATATTATCTTCACCAGTCTTTTATTATACAGCCCCATAGAAATCCTCCTAATCAAAGCTCATAGTCCAATGTGTTGTAACCACACAGATGATGCACTAGCTTAATTATCTGGCTTCTTAACAGCAGAAAGTGCCAGAAAGGTTCTGATATCCGCAAATAGTAGAGTCAGCTGGTACCGTTGGAGCTGAATGCATTCTGCAAGATTACCCCATTTACATTCACCACCTTTTTTCTCCACAAGACAAAAAGAATGGCTACATGAACTGTGAAAAATGTCTGAACAAATACCTCCTCTGAGCACCCTGCTTGACCCAGAGAGTCAGGCTACTGCAGCTATCAGAAGTACTCCCATGGCATCCTATTCCCATGTCTCAGCAGTGATACAAATTACTTCCATGTCTGTCACCAGGGTCAGGTCAGAAGGGATGCTACTTGCTGGGGCAAGCTTAACAAAGTTGCAACAGTATGGCCACAGAGCTGAAACAGGAAGGTTCGACAAGGCCGTAGAAACGCAGATCTCTGCAAGGCTGCAAAATGTATGCAACCTGTTTGACTAATGACTTCGCTCTGGAAGTCTAGATTTGTTAGGATAAACCAGAAACACAATTTATTGAAAATAATCTTCTGAAGCACTAGTAAAGCTAAAGCTTTGTTTGTAGAATAGGAAGATAAACTTCTGATTATCACATAGATTTTGGAATTAAACGTAAGTAAAGATTTTGTTGAGATCTCTTTTGGGAGGCAGGTAGGACCCTAGTCTTTCACACTTACAACAAAAATTAAATATATATACACATACACACACAAAGCTCTAGCTACTTACTCTGTCATAGCAGAGAAGAGTGGAGAAGTTGGGTGTTTTCTGCTGATGCACCAGTTCTACAAAGTGAGCACAATAAACTGCATCGATTGCCGAAAAAATGCAGCGAGGAAATATACATAACTGCAAAAATTTTGTGATAGTCTCATTTTTGGTAGACTCTTCAAAAGTAAAGAAATTGAGAGAAAAAGGAAGAAAACAGTAGATTAATGGGTTAGCACAACTAGTCTTCCCAATAAATTCAGTATTGCACATCCATATTCTCCAGGTTGTCTTCTACAAATATCTACATCTTCGACACTACTCAGAAAAGAAAAATAAGTTTTAACTGTTTGATGAACATGTGAAAGGGTAGAAAGGCTGTTACAGCAGATCTTCTGGAAATAAACATATGGAAGACTGAACACTGCAAAAGAATGCCTTCAGAGGAAGAATAGTCATGATCTTTTTAAGGGCAACTGATGTCACTATGCTGGGATTCTGCACAGGCTGCAGAACACCGAAGTCATAACAACCAGAAATTACTTGCTTCAATTCTGTGGTGCTCATGGAATAAAGCTTGTTCAAGAAGAACCATCAGCTTTTACTGAACTAAAAAAAAAAAGTTGATTTTATTAAATTTTAGTATCTTTGATGCTTTTTCAATAAAAATCACAAGTCACAATTGATTGTTCTATGAGCTGTAAGTTTTAATCCACGGGCAAGTTAAGCAAGCAGCCACAGCAGAATAGCTAGTTTAATTGTTAGAACTATCAAAGTCTAGTTATTCTGCCAAAATTAATCTGTTAGTGATGTAACCACTCTATCAGAAGTGTCTACACGAGTCAGTCTTGAAACAAAAACAATTTCAAATGTCAATAAGAAAAATGATAATACTACAGCATATGTATTGTTCAATTTCCTCATATAGCACAATTATAGATAATTTATTTTGATGTGGAAACTACTGAAAATAGGTATCTATCCTCACACTTAATCCCAGAAAACAACAACTTGCAGCTGAAGCTCGAGCACTCAAGAGCCAACAACAAGGTATACATTCACCCTCCCAAAAGTCATTAATATTAAGAGTACCTGTTTATATATACACACATCATATCTACATGTGCAATTTTCCACATGCTTTTGGGTACTTCCTTAAATCAACATATGTAGCTGTCAACTCTAGACCAAGCCACAGTCAGGTAGCAATTTTTTCAACTAGCCATTTTATGTAGCTGATTAGTTCTCTGTACCACTACATTAAATATTTATAGAGAAGAATCTCTCTTGATTTAACCGTCAATGGTTCTTTATCAAATCACTTGGGTGTATCTGGCATGAGATAGACAATAAAACGCTTTTCCACTGGATGATGTTAGGCTCCTTGGGACAGACTGACAACTGTATCCGCTTAAAAATAAAAAGTTCCTCCAGAGAACAAAACTGACCAGAAAACATTTTGGGTTAACCATACTAGTAATTTCCTCATCCGTAAGAAACATTACCAAAGCTCTCTCAGAGAAAGAAGTTTGTTCTGCCTCCTTATGAAACATTCAGGTGGTGTTTTACCTGATGTTGCTGTTAGACTGACAATATTTATCTTGTCATCAGAATAGGGTATATATTGTTGGCCAAATACTGACACATTGTTCTTAAACATAGCACTCAAAGTTAGTTAACTCAAATAAATCATTGGGAGTTTACATTCCTATTCCCTGCAATACAACTAAGTTTGTAGAATTCTACCTGCAGAAACTGACCTGCAAACCACCTTGTAGCTATACCATCACACTTAGTGAGTCAAGCTCATATTTTCTAAGTCACCACAAAATTAAAAAACATCTTGACATTGCAAGAAATAAATAAAACATCTCCCTAAAAAGCAACTACTCAGTATTTGCAAAGACAAAGATATTCTAACACATTCTAACTGAAACTTTATCTTGCTGACAGACCTCAACATAAAGAGAGAGATCAACTTTTAAAAAATCAACATTTAGAGTACTAGTGCAAGCTAAGCTTTCAGTTCTAGGGGCAGTGCTGACTACAAAAATATCCAGAATGTGTCATATGTCCCCCTCCACACACTTACTTGCCAGAAGCCAGTTATCCTTCTCCAGTTTCAGTCTCTGTAGAACCCTTTGCACATGCTCCAACTGCTTCTTCTCCTCTTCGAGGAGCTTGTCTTGAAGAGCTGTGCAACGTTCTTTTTCCTTTTTCTTTTTATTTGGAGGCTATAAAACATCAATAAACTCATTTAATATTATACTAACATTTGCTGTAGACAGAACAATGACATTCCTGGTACTGCTAAAAAATGTGAAAAGCTTTCTGTTTCACTAAGTAATGTTCTGCTCTAATAATCACCTGATTTTATTTATGAACACTGGATAACTAATGACAAAAGTGATCACCTAAACTACATACACAGGTGTCAATGATTGTTTTCCAGAAGACTGATTTTTCCAGTCATTTTTTCTCAGTGGAGCCACTGGTGTTTTTTAAATGGAAATTATATGCAAGAGTCAAATTAGATGACTGAGAAATCAGAACGGTGAGTCAGGTGACAATAAAGCTCTCTGAATGGACCAACTTACTCAGAATTAAGTTTAAACTTTGGTTAGCTTAACAAAAATCTATTTACATAAAATAGGTGAAACAGCAGTTAAATGATTTAACTCAATATGGTACATCAATATCCTGTCATTTACTGCAAATCAGTAGTTGATTTTTCAGAGATTTTTATCTTAAAAAAGCCCACACACCTCCATGCAGTCTATCTTACTCCATGGAAGGAAGTAAAATTTAGAACACAAATTATAATGTGCATGCATAACTTGCAGTTCCAGGAAAAGTTTTGTCCCTGCTGGCAAACAATCAATAATGGTATCACAAGCAAATAGCACACTCTTCCTTAGCAATGACACATGCATGCAAAAACATTTATTTATATAACTTTTAATTCTGTATTTGCTACAAAAACTAATATCCAGCACTACCCAAAGTGGAATAATCATGTCTTCAGAATGCCATTTTGAAAAGTACTAGTTTGAAACAGTATCAGTAAACAGACAGTTGCTCTTTGTTTATATATGGGATTAGTCATTAAAAAAGTCTTAATACAATGTTTCATGAAAAAAAGCCTTTCAAGATTAAAGGAGCATAAAAACGTATAAACATACCATTTCCTGATTGTCATCTATGGCTTTCATCTGGACTTTAAGTTTATTGACTTCTCTGTCATAGCTACTATGTGGGACAGCAAGGTCATACATTGTCAAAGACCAGAATGTAGCATAGAACTGAGGACTGATATCATCCCAGACCTTGGGAAGGTGCAGAGAGATCACAGCATCATGAACAGGTGCCATTACCAGCTCACACGATGTAATGTATTTGTGAACCTTGTGCTGCTGTTTATTTCCCTTTTCAGCTTTTTTTAGTTCATCATACTTGGACTGTGGATAGAAACGCAAAGGTAAACATTTGTAATCTCTGTACACAAAAATCATTCAATTTCACAAAAGCTCTTCTATGTAAGGAAGATTTATGTAAGATATTTTATTTACGTACATGAAGAACTGAAGAATATCATACTGAACCTTTAGTGGATTTATCATTCTTCAATGATGGTACTATCTTTCAACCCACTTCTTCTTATAGAAATAATTCCTCATAAGGCTTCTGCATTTTTTTATTTAGCAAACAAACTTTCACAGCAACCTAACACATATACTAATAAAATGTAGAATGGCCTCTCTAACAGCAGACAAATTAAAAAGCGTTCTACTTACTGAAATATGGTGAGCATACATAGGTCTCGAGA
Source organism: Cygnus olor (assembly GCF_009769625.2). Lineage (NCBI taxonomy): Eukaryota > Metazoa > Chordata > Aves > Anseriformes > Anatidae > Cygnus > Cygnus olor. Next base: position 20,627,397 of record NC_049181.1, on the reverse strand, counting down.
GGAAAAACGCAGCATCATGAGGTGTGTGAAATTCATTACAGAGAACATCAATTGAAGGCACTCGCTTAATGTAATCCTCTGTGCTTAGATTGGATGCTAGAAACCCACCAAATTGTACCAGGGTGTCATGGCACTATGTAAACGACACAAAGAGAGAACAATTATTTTGTTCGGAAATGAATCTAGGGAGGTCTTGAGAGTCTGTTTGCTTTTTTGGTTGCTTTTTCTTTTTCAAGGGTTAACACCACATATTACACCAAGAAATTTCTCATGGGGGAAGAACTGCTTTATTTTCCATGCTACATACTTCTATCACTCAATGCTGACTCAACTGTTTCTGCACCTAAAGGAAAGCCTTACAAGAGTCAGCAGATCTGTAAGAGCACTCTGTTCTACCAGAATGAAACTAATTCCCACTGCCTAAGGCAGCAAAGGAATCAGGCTGATTCTTAAAAAAAGAAGAATCCCTCTAACAAAATAAGATCAGAAAAACACTATGACCTACTTTAAAATGTAAGTCCTTACCTCCTATGACAAAGGACACTTCAATCTTTCACTCAGAAAGATTAAGTATAAATTATGTTGACATCAGTGTGTTACAATGATGAGATCACTGTAAATTTTAAAAATTCTTATATATTGTGCTGATACCAAATGCTGACACACTAGAGGTTACCAAAGAAAAGTCTTAATGTTTTTATCTTACCTGGTCATACAGTTTTCCCACCAGCTTCAGATGTTTTTCCCCTCCCTCTTGAAAGATCACACCATTTCTCTGCTGAGCCATAAGCAAGCACAGTGGAAGGGCAAGGTCATGGTCCAATAATGCATCTTTCAATCTCTGAGAAGATTTTTTTGTATTCCTGATTTGGCCAAAGTATCCACCCTGCACAGTACAGGAAAAAAAGTTGCCTAAATTTGGAAACAGCGAATTACAAATTTAAACCATACATGCTTCTGATCATGGAAATACTGGTGAATTAACATCGATACAGTTTGTGTGTCAATAAAAATTTCTCTCTGGATCCTGTGTTGCTATGCATATAATATTAGAATCAGAAACAAACTTGTCTTGCATGCTGTTAGTTTTCTACACAGTAAATGCCACTTCTCATCATGGGCATCATGACACAGCATCTTTGAGCAGATCGTTGCAGACCTAGGTCTAAGTCTCTTCTATGATTCAATATAGCTATTAATTCAATTCAGAAACTTCAGAATTTATTTCTTATTCTAGATATTCATCTGCCTATGGAGTTGAGTTTAGATCAGACTCAACTAGGTCTTTGAAGCCGAGGCTGCAACAGTTTGAATCATCAAAACGGCTTAAGATATTACTCCACTCAACAGGGAGTTGCCACACTCAGAACTGGGCTAAAACGCAGGACTGCACAACATACAAGCTCACTGGCTGCTTTGCTAATTTGCTTTTGGCTAGTTTGCAGTCTGTCTTGTAACAGCAGATAATGAAGGCTGCTTTCATTAACAGAAGGATGCTGTGAAGCACAGCAACTAAGGCTCGTGTATACTTTATCTTGGGTGCCTGTCTGCAAGGTCTGTAAGCTCAATGGAGTAGGAAGGTCTCAGACAAAAGCATTAACACCTTTCTCAGCTATGCTGCCAGAGGTCATGAATCAAGAGTCTTCAGGAGCACCATTAACAAGCAACAGCTATTATTAGTTAAACGTAATATGAACACACCTCAGCTTTTAGTTGTTCTCCACCAGTCATGGCTTCCAATTGCTCCATCGTCATTTCTTCTGTAATTTCTATCCCTGCCATTTTTTGTACTACCTCTTTTAAAATAAGCAAATCAAAGCTGCACAGAAAAGTGGAGTAAAAACAAGAAAATTTGCTTAAGAAATGGAAGCTGTGACATTCAATACACAGTAGAAAGCAACAATATGATGCATGTTAAACCAAATGACATCTTAAATTGTTTTTTGCAGGGAAAAAGAGTATGATGAGCACACAGATTTCTCTATCGCAGGTTAAAAGTTATTTCAAAGCAGCACATGCATTCAAGAGCTGGATTTTACAGTCCCTTAAGAAAAACAGATTTCATTGTTTTTGAAAATATTGAGTGTAGTCCTATTAGCTTTAAGTATCAACAAATTACTCAAAAATGTATTGTTCTCTTTTGTTGTTTTACATGCTTCATACTGTATCTATATCATTTCACCTACTGTGAACATGGAATTCACAGATTTTTTTTTTTCTTTTTCAAATTTCTACAATAGTACATGGGTTTTGAAATTTACTGGCACAATTAGTCAACAGAGCTGATGTGGAACACAGAAAACATTGATATTTAAAACACAAGAAAGTACAAAATACTCCAGTAATTATGCCCTCCAGCAACTAGGCTTCATTCCATGCTATGAATTCTACAGGCAATGACTAATCCTCAACAGAAGTACAGTTAAGGTATATTAGAATCATTCAAATAAGCAATTATTTTTTTTATCTTCTGAAATTTGTGACCTACTTAGAAAAAATGTGTTGACCCATGCACTCCAAAACAAAGTTGTGCATTTAAATAATTTATACTGTTTATAGCTGGAGAAACAAGCAAAAATGTGTCTTCTGTTTAGGAACTGTGCAATACCAGCATATACTCTAATCCAAACACTGGAATACTGCAGTCCTATGGAACTGGTCACAGTGGTAAATCTATTTTATTTCTAACATCAGAAGTACTAATATAATTTCTTTTTTAATATTCTGGGTTTGTGTTTTTTTCTAAATACTTAGTCTTAATATATAAATCTTGGTAAAGACAAGAAATACTACTTACCCTCCTGTAGCTCAATGTGATTGTATCACCATCAGAATACAAAACAAATTGGGGACAGGGGAACACATGAGACAGAGCATCTACTTTGCAGGGAAGGGAAAAACTAGAGTTCTCGATATAAATACCCTAAAATAACATGCTGCGTTATCTCCTGCTGTCTTTCAGTAAGCATACGGGGATTCATAATAGAATATAAGTCAATATTCACCTATGCAATGATAAATAATCCATTAAAATTAATTAAATAAGGAAGCAGTAATACTAAGTGATGATGGCAGAAGGACAGACGAACATAAGGGAAGACTCAAATTGCAAACCTTAAAAAAATTTGAGTGATTAATACTGATGTACCAAGAAGCAAATCAACAGTCATTACATAAATCAAAGTATTTAAAACACTATAAAAATCTTAGAAGATCCCTACAGATAAGACGTTACAGGAAAGAAAAATCTGAAGTTTGAACAATCACATCCTTCTATATCATAGATGGTTTTGGTTTTCCCCTCTTTTTTTTTTTAAATAATGTACAATAATTTCTACAACAGTATTGCAGACCAGGAGGGCGTTTTTTGCCTGATTAGGCAAGAAAAATAAGTTACAGATGAAAGACTAGTGCTTCAAATAGTAACACAGCACAGCTATAAAAGTTCAGGAAAAATCCAGCAAACATATTATTCTTTTTTAAATTTCTTAACATTTCTGGTAATATAAATGGAGCGTTACCACTACTAGAGTAACTACTAATTGAGTGCTGTATATCAGCAGAAGAAACATCCAAAAAAGACATTGTGAAAATGGAGTTTATGAAGATCAGTTGTGCAAGACTTGCCTTTTCCCAGCTTTCAGTTGGTTGGCTACGTATTGAAGTAGGCCAGCAAGTTCAATTGGGTATTTTCTGAAAACGGCACCACAAAAGCTAGCCAGACCTAAAGCAAAGAGAAGCAGAAGCTGTGAATGAATCTCGTTTATATATATATATAAAAGTATTAAACAAATACACATAGAACATCAGCAATGTGTATTTTTTTGTAATACAAAGAAAAATGTTTTTCCATTGATTAAACTTGCCAGCTTTCTGTTCAAAAAAATAGCTGGCAGATCCAAGTGAAAGACTGATAACAATGATCAATATCATGGCAGATCATAGTGACAGTGAAGTATTAAATGTTAATGTAATAAAATAAAAATACTAACTCTGAAGCCAGCTTGAAATAGTAGTGTCATCATGCTTCATTCTCTCCTTCTCGGGATTTGCCAGTGCTTCAATGATACAGTCTTTAGTGGAGTTATAGAGAATATTTTTCCTCCTTTTGTCAAAACAAAAGCTATACAGACATTTTTTCCAGCTCCACAATTTGTAATGTATGAATATGATATACACATATATGAAGTACAGAAAGCATGATACAAGGGATCCACTAACATATAGCTCTGGTGTTAAAAAAATCATGAAAATGGTAACTTAAAATCTTTAACCCGCTATTTACAGGTTTGCTATGCCTTCAAGAACAGTGCAAAAACAGTAAATCAACTTCAAAATAAAGTGTAATTTTCATAGTATGAAAGTAGTGAAGAACAAGTAGAGAGTATTCTGTAACCCTGTAAGTGTAAAAAGGTATTCCAAAACTTCACTAAAATTTCCAGCAAAAAGCAGCAACCAAACAGTATTTACTGACAAAGAAGAGATTTAATGCATCTACAACTGCAACTATATCAGTATCAGATGTATTAATTTACATAAAAGGATACATGCCAAGACATCGTAATTCAGTGAAGTGAGGTATTTCAGTGAATCAACAACTGGAGTTATTAAGTTATCGTATTTTTGTATTTGTGATAAAATCTGAAAGTTAGAAAAAGACACATTGAGCTGGAAAACAAACAGCATACCTTCTCTTTCACATAATCAACCAAAACCATTTAACAAACTAATCTTCAAAACCTACTCAAAATACTTCTTAAAAATGAGACAAAGCATCTCTAAATTCTAAAAAAAGAATTCTATATTAGCATTTTCTTTAAAATTAGACAATATTAATTTTTAATCTATCAGAAAATAAAGTCGCAAAAACACTTCACTGATTTTGTTTTTCCTAAGACCTCTCAAAATCCTAGACCTTAAAGCAGCAACAGAAACTTACAGCTATTTTAAGACTACCAAAAAGAAACTAGTTCATGAAATAATACAAGTAAACTGTATTAATCAAATTTTAGAATGTTCTTTGCTACATGATTTATACACAGACATAGTTAAACTTCAAGTTAATACTGAAAAAATATTTAACAATACTTAAATACAAAAAATACTTAAACTTATAAATAACAACTGGTAGACAAATAATCTGGTGTATCATTCCTGAATAACCTGATCAGCACATCTGTGTACCTCAGACCTACCTCAGCTGTCTCAAATTAAGTACTTCACTCATATACAGAAGCAATGAAATTTTCAGTGCAGTTTTAGTTATTTAAGAGCTATTGTCAACATTTAATATCTTGGTCTTTGTTTCTATAGTACAGCAAATTATCACACTTCAAAATTTGCATCAGAAAAGTAAAAAAAATTGAAAATAGAACTGCCTTCTCATCAAGACCACAGGTGTTTTCTAATGCTCAAATATCTAGAGTTAGGATAAGAGTCTTTAAACACATGTAACTACATACATAATCAAATAAAATCGTAGGATTGCTGTGGCTGAGCTTTCCAATTTGTCTTCCAGAGGGTTTCACATTTTCCTTAGTTAGACGCCTGTAAAAAAGAACATTTTTTATTGCAACAGAAAAGCTAAAAGAATAATAGAACAGGCTAGATCCAATGAAGAGCTTTATTAGTTGCAGTGATTAAATCGTCACCAGAAGATGCACTTCTTAAGAAATCTAAGCATAGAAATATTATTCCTCTAGGAATCTGAAGCCTATAGTCCTAGAATGTGTAGAAGAAAAAAACAAACCTGTTGTCCCCATGTTACTATGGACTGAATTCTAGTTTCAACTTCGAGCACCTTGCATTCTGAAGTTGTCAACAGGACGGACACAGCTTACAAAAACAGCCCGTAACACTAGTTTCTCGTGCAAATTTAAATTAGACACAGATCAGTCACTTTGCATTCATCACCCTGTTTATTGAAAACAAAAAAGCCCCCACACCCTCACTAATTTTATTGTTTTACTTCCACATCATTCCTTAATAAAGATAAAAGCTTAACACTAAATCTGAAGTTGATACATGAGTGTAAATTGTCCACATTAATATTAAAGTAGAAAGGCAACACCTCAGCAGTTTTAGCTTCACTTGTCTACAGTTCACACCCCACAGATGTTTAAGCACCATTTCTGCCTCAGTGATCACAACAGTATAACACCATCACAGCCTCTAGTACTTCGTCAAAATTTTCAAAATGGTCTATATTCTGTACACAGCTTCCATGAACAGCTCCAACATGAAGAAATCCATTGTAACTGAATCTGCAAAGACTTTGGTATGTAGCAAGGTTTTTGAGAACTACACTGTTCTATTTAAATTGTACTTCAAACTTTCAAATTATCTCAGTTTCCTGTCTCAATTCTCTACCTGGAAAAGGAACAATACTTTAAATTGGATAACACCTTTAAAGAGTTTGGCCAAAACGATCATACACAAACAATTGTACCTTAGTTTTACTGGCTTTTCATAGCAATCTTAACTGTCAGCAGTGTGGCTCACCTGCCCAATAGAAATCCACTGTACAAGAAGGGACACACTTTCATAGTCTTCTCTAGCTATGCTCCAAGTCAGAAAAGAGAATCATAATCCTATCTAGATTTCACATCTGCAAGACCCAAGTCCCTCAGCCAGTAACAATTGTTCTGTCTTGCCCATGTAGCAATTATTGCCTTGCCATTAAAGAAAAAGTTTGTTTTTTAGCCCAAGCTATACAAAGAGAATCCAAATTCCTGAGATGTCACATTGAAGGTAAATCTTCATGCAAGCTCAAACAATTTAAGATGAAAACAAACCATTCCGTTCAATTCAACTTATTGCTCTACTATGAAAACTACAGAAAAAGAAACTGGGACAAGACTTTTCAGTCTGTTGGGATTAAAGAGCCTCCATACATAGAGAAAATTTGTTGCACTTAGGACATTCCCATAAGCAAAGCAGTTTATCAACAGCAGCATATCCATGGAAAAAGTTTTAAAAACATTTAATGGGTCATTTTGCAGATGAAATACCCTTATTGGTGACAAATTAGTCCATTTCACTACTTATTTTACAGTTTTTAAGCACACTACATTAAATATTTTACAAAGAAGGATCGTCAATGAAATTGAGTCATTAGAAAAGGAATGTATTTGTCAAGGTATTTTTTTTTCCTTCAGCTGGTGAGATGCAATACACTGCATCACAGTTGATAATTTATGGAATTAGACAACTTACTTCATAATATATTTGGCTCGGTCTATGGTTTGAGCTTTAACTTTCACTAGAAGTGGATGACTATTGTAGGTTTCGTTTTTCCATTGTCCATAAAGACGGTACCTTGAAAAATAAAAGGAAAACTATTTTTAGTATTCACGGTTTATAAGAGGCCACTTCCAAAGAACAGAAACAAGTTATTCTACTCACCGGTACTGATATGGAAAAGTTTTGAACATTCCCCATAACTCCTCAGACATGCATGCATTGCAGTCCATCAAAGAAAGAGATGGAAGCAAAACTTGATCAGTAATACTCAGCAAACAGCTAAACAGTATCTCCTGAGATAAAGACAAAAAACTCAGGGTAACTACCATGTATGTCAAAAACAACGTGAATTGCACATTTGCCACAAAATTATGACTTCTTAAACAAGAAAAAAGTCTAAAAGGACTTACCTAATAAAAGACTTATGATGTAAGATATTCTTAAATCAAGGACCACATATGCTGTCAGTATTTTATTTGCCTGTATAAAGTCTTTTGCAAAGTAGCTGACATTTTTCCAAGTGTTATATTCATATTACAGAATCAAATAATACATAAAAATGAATAAATTAGGGACTTGCATGAAGTGCAACATCAGAAAATAGATTTGGGCAACTAACTTCATTGTATTAAGGTACTCCTTGCTATTACTTAAATTTTCAGAATTCTAGGTTAAAATCTAAAGGCATTATGTGTGTTCCCAAGTCACACAGTAAAAATTTTCATGTTTTTCAATATCAACTATTTTTTTTTTTTTTAAACTTCTGTTTCCCGTTTGGAAAGTTTTCCAAACTTTCTGTTTCTGTGGCTATTAGAATAAGCACAATGTAAAAAAAATAATTTCAAGAGAGCATAATCTTTAACATGGTATCACATCCTACATTATAATATATAAATACTAAAAAAGAAATAGTCCTTGTGTTTTTTCCAGCACATAATTCACACTTCCACGTACGAGCAGCTATCCATGTCTCCAGCCAAGATTTCTAAACAACAGGTAACTCAGTCATGGATCCAACAGCCTTGGGAGTCAGAACTAATTCCCAACTGTGCACTCTACTCACTTCTAAGCTGCACTTCCCTTCTAGTGAGGCATAACACACCAGTTTATGCACTACTTGACAGTTTCTTCTGAGTCACTTTACACTCATGACAATCTCCTGCAGGAGATGGACAGACTCAGTCTACAACTGTCTCCCTGAAACACATGGTTATCTTTTTTAACTCAGAGAAACCTTCTCAGAGGTAAGAAAGAATGGGATAAACAAAGCCTATAGAACAGCAATCATCTGCAGAAGACTGCATGACTCATCTGCAGGCCATGGATCACAGCTGATGTTACCCCACAGTTAATAAGTTCAAAATCTAAAGTGATTCTGATTAAATTGAACTCTTAGCTCAATTAGTTCTAATTATTAGTGCTTTTAGAAACAGTTCAGATTTTTTCCTCTCTGCCATGATTCAAGAAGTCAGGAAATCACGACAAGTGAGAAACCGAAGTAATAAGAACCTGCTGAAAACTACACAAACTTTATACTGAAAACTTGCCTGTTCATAAGAAGACTGATCTCAATGGGATACCTGGATTTCACTGTGGCCAATCTCGAGTTCACAGAATTGAATCACAGAATTGAAGGGGTTAGAAGGGACCTCAAAAGATCATCAGGTCCAACCCCCCTGCCAAAGCAGGTTCCTTAGAGCAGGCTGCCCAGGTAGGCATCCAGATGGGCCTTGAATATCTCCAGAGAAGGAGATTCCACAACCTCTCTGGGCAAAAGTTAGTGAGTTAGCCAATAAACAAAAATTACCAATTGTAGTGGAAGTACCTACCCTACTTCTAATTTCTCATTTCTCTACGCTCTTATGCATAAATTATTTAAAATACAAGATGCCACTATGACAGTGTATTTATGGGACAGAGACGCTCTACCTGATTCTAAGCCAACCGGTAGTAGAATGCACTAGGCTATTAAAACAATATTAATTGTGAAGCATCTGTGGGGAGAGAGGAATACAAAAAAGACCATGACTGGCTCAAACCTGCCTATAAAACCAAGACAAGTCTTCAGCGTACGTTTGGTAAAGAATTAAATTCTACGGAGGAAGAAAGGCTGCACAGTTATTAAAAATTTAGTCTCAGTTAAACTCTCATAAGAGCTCCCTCCTCCTCAAAAGATGAGAGAAGTAAAATTGACAACACAAGTTCACCTCCACAAATAAAAATAGACTGCCATTTTACTGAACTAAAATATGTAATAAAAGCAGCGTGCAGGAGGAATGAGATCACTAGAACATTTAAAGCTCTGCCAAGAAATACATAAGAATTAGCTCTACTAGAAATTAGCTCTACTAGAAATGTTATGTTCATTTTCAGATCAGAAGTCTTTAAGAAACTCACCATTTTCTCTTTATCTTCTTGCTTACTTCCATCAGACTGAAACTATAACAAAGACAATGATGTTAATTTTAGAATAATTAACATAACAGTTAGTTTCAGAACAAGGTTACCTCAGCAAAAGCACACACCTAATGGGCCACATGCCTAGTAAATGTTTAATTTTCCAGATTTGTTAGCATTAAAATAGTTGCAGGCCTAGTGGGTGGAAGGACATCTAAAGACCTACACATATCCTCCCCAATCTTCATTAGCACCATCTGCTGCAGTGTATGCTCTCAATGCTACATGCTGCAGTGCTTTCATCTGTTCAGATATGGCCTCTTCCTCCTCCATCTAAATCTCTTCATACCTACTTTCATCATCTCTGAACTGGGTGTAGGACACAGCTAAGCCCCATGCAGAAATACTGCCATTGGTCCATTATGCCGTTTGTGCATGCACCATTTGCAACCCCCAAAGCTCTAAAATACACCTTATTACACCTAAAAATCCATAGGATATACACTTACTAGTTCTTTTGGAAAAAAATTATACAATACAGGGAAAAGTGAAAACCACTGATATTTGATCCATTTGGGGAAAAAACATCAGGGTTATAAAGTTACTTTTACTTCATTTAATACTTACCATGAACATAAGATTCATTACCATCTTGTCTATCATCATAATGTAAAATTTTGACTCTAATTAAGTTACACATTTGCACTTGACCAAGATTTCACCTCCTCTAAAACATACTTTTATCTAAATTCATAACTAGGTACTAAAATTGTGATTGACTGTCAATATCAGTATTTGTTCTAGAAAACGCTGCAAAATATACAACATGAAATGAATAAATCACTTATTTAGAAACATTCTAACAATCCAAAATCAGATGCCATCCTGCTAGAAAAAAATTTGCTTCTGGTATTTTCAACAGCTTTTAAAAGCAACTCAGAGTGAATTAGAGTATTCTCAGCACTACACACACATGGCTCATGAAATTACCTCGCTGATATAATGTGTTCTATAATGTGTTCTAGTCTCCCCCAAAAACCCTGAAAAATGAAGACTGATCTCCTACAATCCAAGATCAGCAACTACAACTTTACAGGACCTACGGAGGTAACCAAGTTTTAGCTTCACATGGAAGCTTGCTGTATTTAGTTGTACTTGTTTGCAAGTGAATCATCTAGATATATATCTTGAAGTCCACTATGGAACAGAAAATGCCTGAACCCCAATCTGGTGAGCAGTTCAGCAGCAATATGTTATACTATGCTGTGGTATAAATTTAAAGTTTCTGGCAAACAAATCAAAGCACAACATTTTATCAGTCAATAGGATTTACTGTTAATAAGAAATATAAAAAGTATACCCAAAGATTAGCTACACAAACTCCTTGGTGAAACTGGTAATTATTAATGGAGTTTACCAAGAGCTTCTAAAGAAAAAAATATTAATGTATTTGAGAGCTATTTAATTATTGTGAGCAGAATCAATAGAGAAATAGCAAAGTATTTTCTTTGAACAAAAAATCAAATGCATAAATGAAATATATTGCTTACATATGTAGTGACGCTGAATGCTTATGTTGAAAAAGAGATAACTCAAGCATCAAGGAAATTTATTAATATATATGAAATACTCAATTTTCGTACTGGAAATAGGGAATAAACACATCTCAACTTCTACCTAAAAAAGAACAGGACTTCCAACACAAATTACCAACAGCTATAGATTATTTTCCCCATCTTTCTCTCACAATAATACCCTCTCAAGATTATAGTCATAATTATACATTTCCTTTTTTTGTTCCACTCACCATAAAACGCATAGTAAGCTAACACATCAGTAAGTGCATGATTATCTTAAAGCTATACTTGAGCACAAAAGCTGCAGTGCAATGTTAGTAGTCTAAATTTTAAACTACTGAGTTAACTTAGTCAGATCACCTCCAGTTATATATCTACTGTGTTATAGGTTTCTTAACTAGAACATGCTGATGGCAGTAGTGCATTAAAAATAACTTTCCCTATGTTACCTTAACCACTCTGTCACTGATGAATTTCTTCGTAGTTCCAACCTAAAGCAAATAGCTAAGATGTTGCTCATCCCTGTCATGAACACATAGAACTACTATATTTATATTATTTGTAATCCAAGTGTGTATATATATATATATATAAAAATATATAAACCAAACTATAACCAAGTAATCTCCATTCTATTGCCCGCATCTGCAAAGAAACAAGGTCTCACGGATCTTCAGTACTTGAACTTAATTACAAAGTCGTCCTGATAGTCCGCTGACAGCAGTAATATGAATTACTCCCTTGAAATTATAATTTCCATATTAACTGCACTGTCAGTGCAATACAGCGTATCATTCAAACACCACTCTTCTCACAGGGCAGCAAGAAATAAACAGGAATATTAGCCACTAGGGAATCTCATAGTTCTGGAAGAGAAGATGCTGGAAATTATACCTCATAGAAAGATAAAGAAGTAGGAAGAAGTAGGAAAAAGATAAAAATGCTTTAAGTTACCATGATTTACAACAAAGACTACTAGGAAGTCAAATTTACTGTAGGTTCTGTCACCCTATCCTTGAATTTTGGAAACCGAGGACAAGAAAACTCACCAAAATCTGTTAAGTTAAATAAAAACATCTTCAATCCTAACATCTATCTACATTCTTACTTGCACATCTCCAAATACAGCTGGACAGCAAGTACAGCTACCCCTCAGCTAGGTATGTTGACAATGTACTCTTTGGACATTCTAATGTTTTTTAGCTGTAGCCAAAATCAACAATATTTTTATTTGAACTTATAAAACTGAAAATTCCCCCCTTGAATACCATTTAAATCAACCAATCATCAAGTGCTTCACTTCATAAGTTAAAATAAAAAGCTGGGAAATATAGTGATTTTCAAGGTTTTTTGTTTTGTTTTTAATAATAAAAAAGTATTTCAAAGACTTTGAATTCCAAAGTTTCTCAGAACTGCTATTAATAAAAAAAATAGAGAGAAACCTCTACTGTTGACTTGGAAAATAAAATAAAATTGTTAATCAAAGAGCAAGTTGCCAGAAAGGTAGCAAAATTCACTAGCCTCTGTCTGAGCTTCTAATTATATTCCAATGGAGTTCAGAACAAAAACTTTGCAGCCTTTTGAAACAGGTCACATGACCAAGTCTTCAACATATACGTGGGAATGTTTGTTTTTTGTCTTACTAACCTCTTTCATAAATGCTTTTCCAAGGCGCACCACTTTAGCGAATAAAATGGGATCGTGGGACAGATGAGGACCAAGGTAGCACAGCATGTTGAACACTTCCTTTCTCAAGTCTTCGAAGCTGTCTGCTTGTTTTGGTGCTCTCTTGTTTGGCAAAGAAGAAATTGGTGACCCTTTTGCCCCTTTTGGTACACCAACCCTGAAAATAAGATGTAAGGCATTTTGCATGAAAAAAATATTTAGACACATAAATACAGTTAGGCTCACTAGTGAATTCATGCTTGTAAGCTTTATGTAGTTTTCCCACTCTTTAGCAACAGAAATATAGCTTTTACTTTACCTGCGGTACAAAGGTTCAATTGTCACATGCACAAGCTGGCAAAGGGCAATTGCAATAGGCTTATGTGAAGTAGCATAAAACGGAGGCATCTGATCCATAATACTTTGTGCATGCTGCCAATCACCAATTTTTAATAAAGCTTCCAATAAACCAAGCTTCTGATTATCAGGAGGCTGCAAGACAATGAACAAATAATCAAAGTGTTTTCATAAAATCTAATATTTTTCCTTAAGTAGCACACAGCTGTAGTCCACAAGAAATTCCAGAAAAATATTATGCAGACTAAATACTAGTTTATATATATTATTTATAAAGTAAAAACATAAAATTCAGCTAGACATTTACACAACAAGAACAGTTCAAAAGCAATAATAAACCAGTCCACCTAGAATCTAACATCCTAAAGAAAAAGTTAAAAATGAAGTTAAAGACACTGAGCTCTGAAATATGTCTGATCACGTACTTGTCAATATGTCACAATCTATTACAGCTTGCTTCTTTACATGACATTTTAAGAACAAAGCGAGCATGTAAGAATCCTTGGCACAGTGTGTTACTCTGGATTGAAAATATGAATTTCTTAACTTTTTTCCAAATAAAGTACTTAGCAAAACTTGATATAAAAACAAACTTCCATGTCTCTTAGTTTGCTCATATCCTAAGTTTCACACTGGCACCTACTCTAGAAGAATCTAGTTTTAAGTGCAAGACTACAGAAAAATTAAATTTAAATCATATATGGTTTGCATGGACTTTGTTTCCTTTTACGACTATTTATAACACTTGCAAGTGTTACAAACAACTGTATTTTTCTGATAGTTATGAAAACATCGAACAGTATAGTATATAACAACAAGCAGAGGAAATTTTCAGAGCAAAAAAATGCACAGATATTCACAATATTCATACTGAAATCACACAGTAATGAAGCTTCACTTTTTCTTCAGGAAAAATATATATCCATACATCAGAACAGAATCAGCCTCTTGAAGATGGAAAAGGTACATGTGCAAATAGAAATGCATACACTAGTATTACTTCACCATGCAACTCCTTACCATGCAATACCAAAGTTCCTCTGACGCCAGGGCTTGTATTTTTAAAGTCAATCTATACTGTGTTAACAAAAGGGTACACTGATCCTTCACTGAAGCATTTAAACACTTTTCCTTGTTCAATATAAGCAGGAAGCTTGAAATCCACATTCAAAATTACAGACTTCTTAGAAATCATGTTATTTAAAATATCAAGTCGTAATTATTTAATTGGTATTACCATAATAAAGTTTGATACTACCAAATTGCCTTGTTAGGTGATTACTACTGTATTAGAATCCATGTTTCATGTCACACAGTCTATGTAAATGAATATTGCTTCATTTCCAAAACAGGCACTGCTTACACATACACACTGCTTGACTGTGTCTGTCCTTAAATAAGAGTGCTCTTCTGTAACATACTCTCCAACAGCAAAAGCTCACATGGCAGAAAAGAGTCGGTCTAGACTTTCTGTCAAATCTCATCATACTGTTGAGTTCTGTGACCTCAAGAATTTTTATCTCCCTCTCCGTCTGTTTTCACCATTATTTGGTTACACCAAATGCATCCCAAAAGGCAAGAGTAGATGATGCATTTGACAACACTATTCATATTAAGAGTCACGAGACAATAATACATTTTACTTACAAAGGACAGAACTTCATGAATTTAAAAAAATAGTTAAGCCAGTAATTGTTAAACATTTTTCTCCCTTATCCTGGCATGTATTTCACAGTACCATATCAAAAATAGTATGTTAAGACTGCATACTGGATAAAAATCACTCATGCTGGGACTGCCAACAGTGTTGGAACCTGTTGTTCCTCATTGCTACGAATTGCATAGCTAACATACAAAAACACTATTACAGAAACAAGCCTTTCGAGAAACAGCATGCATTCAGAGAAATTCAGAGTCAGAGAAATTGCTTAAGTACAGCTCTTTATCTTCCCACCACACAGACTCCGACTTTGTTACTCGTCATTGTAATCCTTCAAAAAATGTTGCAGTTTTTGGTAGAGCTTAAAATTCCCTAGTTCTTAAATATAAAGCTTAGCCACAAGAACACATTCTTAATTCTTCTGACATTACTGAGCAACGTATATGCTCCCTATGTCCAATCGAGAGTTCGATCTTCCATCAGAACATTATGACATGTGAGCTTCAGAAAAGGCCAGGCAGCTCATCTGACTGTAGAAAAGACAGACCAAAGCAATGTCGTTTAATAAAAAGCAATACAGAGATAACGAATGGGGAAAGAGGTCAAAAATTAAAGCTAGTGAAAGGAATCAGTTTAAGCAGCAGATGTGACTGCAGTTGAGCACCAGAGAGCAGTGATTATATCAGCTGCCTAAGGAACAAGAAAGAAATCAGATTTTTCAAGCTAGGCAAAAAAAAAAGAGGAGGAAGGAAGGTCAGAGACGCAGCGAATCAAGGTAAAGGTAGAACAAATGAGAATAAGTAGACAAAACAGCTGGATATAATGAACCCAGAAGGATACAGAATATTAAGAGCAGAAGTTATCAATACTGATGGACTTGTCCACCCTTTCCATTACTCAAACTATCAAATGAAAGTAGCAATTTTTTTTTACCTTTGAAAAAAAAGATATTTCAGCAGTGTTTACAACTCTGAAATGAAGAGAAAAACAGGCTCCCCAGAAATTAAAATAACTGCTATGCTTAAAAACAACGAAGCAAGTTAGACCTAGGGCAACATGGACAAGAGATGACACAGTAGCACCTTAAATAAGAAGTATACACTGACACAGACAAAGATACAGGTCTAATGGAAAGCACAAAGGACAGCTTCCATAGAATATGTACAATTAAAACTTTTTCTACAGTGGAGGCTAATTATACTAGCATTCTTAAGTTTGGCAATTTTTTTCATCCCAATTCTTGACTGGGAGAAATAAAGAATACATTTTATGTCTGCATCCTTAAGGTATCAACTACAATTATAACATAAGACCTAGAAGACACAGCTTTTAAAAGACTCAAGTACATGAATGCCGGTACACACACTGTGGAGCTGGTACAACAAAAAGGAGGAATTACATTAATTAGACAAGGAACCAAAAGCCTAAAACGTACAGAAATCCAGAACAAATCCCAAAGAACATGCTTGAACTTTTAGCATAAATCAAGTGCTATCAGAAGACAGACAAAGCCTTCCAAGAACAGATACTTGGATACCTGTATTTTTATATTTGTTTGAAAAAAATATATTTTCATGACAACGACTATGTTCAGTTTAAAGTTGTTTTCTTGGAAAAGAAGCTACTCACACACACTAACCTTTTCAGTTTTCTCCTCCTCTTTTTCTTTTTCCTTCTCCTTTTCCTCAGTCTTTTCAGAGGATAAAACAACCATTGTAAGTTTTCTGACAATTTGCTTAGCTTCCACTATCTCTCGCTTGTGTTCTTCAATGATGGCATTATCCCCTGGAAGAAGCTAAGAAAACAGAACAAACGTGATTTCTGAAAGTGAAAGTTAGCTACTCCTGCTTTTCAACACCAGAGGCCCAAGCAGCACTTGTGTCCTTCCTCGATACTAATCAGGTAAAACATTCCTTGGAAGATTTTGCTTGTTATCATAATCCCAACAAGGAAGCATGCTATTAACAGACTTCTGAAATCAAAGACAGATGAACAATAACATCGTTCACCTTCCTCCCAAAAATTGGTTGCATAAGCTCCCCTTTTTCCACCAACAACATAGAACTTCGGATTCTTTCTCCTCCCACCTGGAAAGGTTTAAGGAGTTACACCCTTCTCATTTAATAATGCAAATAATCTATTAAGATTCACCAAGAAATACCTAAAGTGGAATGAAAAGTAACAAATCATATCTTTAGGACCTAATGCCTGTTACGTACATGTCCGTGTGCATAAATAAAAGCAAAGAACGTTCTTGCACGACTGTGGGGCAGGGGAGCAAGGACATTCTTGATGTGAAGTGTAAGCCTGACAGCTGCTGCTGCACAGAAGCTGCGCAATATATACCACTTAATGCTCAGCACCTGTATGTTAATTATCTTCATGAAACTCTCATATCACATGAAATTAAACCTGACTGAAAAGAGGAAAATGCCATGCCAAACACGCAGTCAAAGATAGACACCGAGACTGGTAGAGAAAATTCTGGAACGAAAGCAGATTGCAAATGAGGCTGAGAATCAACGTGACTAAAGGTGAGCAGTACAAATAGATGCAGGGGCCGTTCCCACTGTGAGACTGGCAAAAAACACAAATACCTATACAGGATCCAGCTGAGATCGCACAGGCCTTCTTAATCTGAATCGAGGCATTCATTTTGTAACCTCACCAACATTTCTTAACAAACTAGCATTACCATCACACATTCCTCCCTCCACGCTGATTATTTGAGATACTCACTCCCACTCCTGCTCCACCTGACATATTTTTAGCCAAAAAAATAATGAAGCCAGAGACAGTAATTGACAAGTCAGATTGTGAGTGACACTATTAACTGCCACACAAATTAACAGCAGAACTACATTCCAAAATTTCCATAGCTGTAATTAGAGCTCATTTCCTTGATTTCAGTGGAAGACTTAAGAGCCTTGAAATATATGGATATCCTGAAATTAAAAATTGGTGCATAATGTAAAAATATTTTGATAACTCTAACATTCTGTTTACCATCTGTCAAATTAGTATGCTGGCTGGTTGACAGAGTGCCAGACTGGAGAGGATAAATCTCTCAGATTAAATCTGAGCGTGCAACTTCATTTTGCTCTTGCAGGCTACCAATTCAGAATTCTTGTAGGTTAAATTACAGACAGATTCGTGAATATGTATATATGAGTTTTTAAAAAATATACTATTAAAAAAGGTAAGCAGTTAATCATCCTATCACTTCAAAAATTTTCAAAAGTGAAAACACTCCAAGGGTCTAGTTCTTGAGGAAGGTAGTTACTCAAGGCATTTAAAACCAATCTCTTATCACTTACCTCCCATCTCCTAATTCAGGCAGGAGGTTAAACAAACCTGGAGGATACTACACAGATAATTCAAAGAAGGCCTATCAGCTTTAATACTTCAGTGTGTGCTTGTTTGAATATGTGACATTACAAAGTGTTGAGAAATTTAAAGGATATTAAATGTACATACACAGGTACTACAAGGTATGTCATGAGTCTTAAGCTTTAGGAATAGGACAAGATATCTAGCACACTTTTTAAAAAAATAATTCTTCGTTTTGGCATTTGACCAAGTAGCACTGTCACTTACATGGACATAAAGATCTTCCAAATCTATCAGATTATGTTGCAACAGGACAGCAGCAACTCTGTATAAGGAAGGAGGCGTCTCACCACTTGGATCCTAAAGAATACAAGATTACAAACTTAAAAGAAAGGAAAAAGACATGAAAACAAATGAAATTTCATCAACACTATTCTCCTTGCTGCCATGTCAGTTACACCTGCTACTACTCCAAAGCCGTATTGCCTTATAGCTAGACTTAACTGCAATAAGCAATCAGATTTTTCAGAAATTGTAAGATTTAATTATCTCCGCATCTCGTGGTGCTTGTATGCAATTCTATACCATACTTCAAAAATCTACTTGAATATTCTCTTAAATATTAACCACCTTGCAAACATGCTCTCTACTCCTGTGGACAAGTCTTTTGTTTATAAGGTACAGTTTCTTTGATAATGCCAGTCCTTACATAACTATACACCTTCAAATGGAAGGTGTCATGATCAAGATTGCTGACCATAGCTCAAGACAGGCAGCTGAAAGCAGTTTCCTCAAAAATACATTATAAAATTCTATTCAAATCATGAAATTACCACTTTTAAAACTGGAATTCTACAACATATATTAATTTCCATGCTAAAAAAACTACAGCAGATGTCTGTTATCACTGACTGCAGTTCATCACATAACCAACCAATGATGAAAATAATTAAGAAATACATTACCTGATAAAATTTGAATTTGAACCCAAGGATATGGCATAAAGTTTGTGGTTCACACATGTACATGTATGACTCTATCAGTGGTACAAAGAAATCATCATACTCAGGCCTGCACTCATAGACTTCTAGGATAATATCCAAAACTCTGTTAGGATCAAGGTTAAAACATCCTAGTGGAAAAGAACAGTAGAAAAGATTAATATCACTACTTTTCATTTTCATTCTGTTACTAATCTACAAATGCATTAGTTTTTAAAATTTAATCAAGGCGAAATTTTAACAGAAAAGAATTACATACAACAAAATAATCTGGATCATCTCTAAATACACCGAGCATTTTGACTTGTGTCTAGTACTAAACCAGGCAAAGGCATTCAACAGGACTTTCAATTCAGATTACACAGAAATTTTAAGTTACCATCTTAAGGTCAGCATTTAAGAAGTATAAAACAAATCTCACTAATCCCATAGTGCCAGCAGAAGGCACAGACTTGCTCCTCTCTCCTTGCGTTGCCACACGTATTCATGCAGCTGCATAAATGAGCCATGTAAACCCAAAGCATTATTTTACACCCCAAAAAAGTGTTCAAGTTTGCAGCTAAATCCTGACCCATCTGGTTACACTGCTAGCAGCAATGCTGAATTGGCATGACAATAGGGAGAACTGCTTGTTTATTTTAAGGGAGCAAGAGCAAGGATATAGATCAACTTAAGCCAGTGTTGAAATAGTATCTGTATTTCACTAAACTTTTTCTGCCACAAAATAAATACTATTATTTATATCAAAAGAATCCACATCTACACTATTTTCTTGTTTGTACCATGAGAAAAAATGTTATCCATGCACATCCACTACGCTGCTATGTAATTACATCAGTCTTTCTTTCCCCAGAAGCTATTTCCACTATGTCAGGACCTCCTGCAAATCAGTACTTTAGAAAATTGGACATTTTATAGGAAGTCTATCTGCAAATCCTAAAACTGCAGAAGACAGAAAAATACTGTTATAAAATTCCTCAAACTGAATGTGTATTTTTTACTGTAATAACCACCAAAAACCATCTTATTATCTAGCTCTCTTCCAAAGCAAGTAGTATTACTACAGGGATTTGACAGTCTCAAGCAAAATTCTGTGACAGATGGAAAATTATCTTTACAAAATACTAGCACATCTTCTGGACCATGACTGCACTGGCACTGTATAGAACAGGAAGTGGTGCGAACATTATTATAAAACTCTTTGTGCAAAAAGGAAGTCTAAAATATAGAGAATTACACAACATTTCCTGTTTCAAATACATTTTGCAATTTTATTGTGACCCTATTACTACTAAATTTAGATAGATGGAAAAAAATCACAAATTGAACTAGACAAAGGAGAAACATTTACTACTCATGTCTCTTTATAAAGAACCAGTTGTTCAGCTCCTTCAAGATTAAAAGGATATTCATGCATTGAGTTCAGTACCTTAAAATAGCAAAAGACATTACTTTGTTACTTTCTAATCTTCCTGCTAAGGGATATCAGGAACATCCTCAAAAAACACTACTCTTCAAGTAGCTGCTGAAATTGATCAAAGTCACATTTGGGACTGTACTATACATTTAGTATCTAATTTTTAATTACACAACATTCCCAAAAATCAACTTTGCCAAAGAAACAGGAGCATCCAAATTTCATAATCCAATTGAAGATGGTCTGCCAATACGTTACTACCACACTACATGCCTGTATCATGTTATTTGATTCCCAGATGACCTCAAACAGTAGTCTAAGGTCACCCTCTACAGTTGCAAGACCATTTAAGAAAATCAGTACCCATATTCCTCCAACAAATTCCTTACCTATTAAAGATTTGATATTTTCAAGGATTAAATCACTAGTGATATTTCCAGATAAGTCCTGCCCCAGCTCTGCAATCAGCTTGGCGTAACCTTCATTCTCCTCTCTTAACAAATTAAATTTCTGTTGTTTATAACTGCAAATAAACAGAAGTTAAACACTATTGTTTAACACATCCACAGTGAAAGCTTATTCATGTTCTTATGAATATTAAACTTGCTATACAAAATGTTAACTTTGAATATATTTTCAAGAACTTGCAGTTTATATCAGCTATTGCAAAAATGAGATAATGCAGTACAACAAATATCTGCAAGGCAGCAAGCACTCTCCAAATAAATCCATCTCTTCTTTTATTTCAAATGCAGACCATTTAAAAGCTAGATTATTGTTAGTGCTAACATAAAGCTTGTTCTTACATGCTATGCTGAAGAACTACTCAGCACCTTATCAGTCTGTGATTAAGGACCTATTCTAGTTTTAAATGCTCTTCTTTAATATAGAGACTGAAACATTGGATGCAAAGGCAAAAAATATACATTCACAAAAATCTATAGAGGGTGTTGCCAAAATTAACATAACTGCATTTGCTTATTTATGGGAACATCAAATACCTATGCTTAATTGATATAACAGCAAAAAAATATATATGCTCATATTTAATAAATTTATATTACAAATAAAATGAAAGATTAAGTATTTAATCTGTACATACAGGACAACTGTAGCAAAGAAAAGGTCATAGCAATAAGTGAAGTTAAAACAGGTTTTAGCATTCACATGCTTGAGAAATGTAAGAGGGCTAATGATGTTCTATTATTGTCAGTGACTTGTTAGAGTGCAATGAAACATTTTTCTTAAAGAAAAAACAGTATTTTATTACAAGAAACATTTTTTTTTTTTTAGAAAACATTACCAGATTAATTAGCATTGCCCTTCCCCACCCACTCTCTAGAAAACCCTTACCCCAAAAACTTACAATAGCTTTGTCTTTATTTTAACAGATTTCTGATTGAACTGTTGAGACTGCTTGATAAGTCCTAGTGATTCCAGTGTTTCTGGATCTAAACGCTCCTTTAGGACAGTGTCAGATACAAGATACTAAAGAAAGATCAAGAACACACATCAGATTTGCCAGTTATGAACACCTAGAAACATACATATCATATACCCTCACAGTAAGTTTGAGGCAGAATGCACTTAGAAGTGAATACAACTGAGAAACTATTTAACTAGAACTAGAATTTTACAAGGGTACACTTTATATACAGAACACCTTGAATAAACAAGCTGTAGAGTCTAACTGCTGGTTACAAAGTATACACTACTTAGCATCTACGGATTTTATTACAAGAACTGCATATTACAAAGCTTAAACCCACTCACTCATACGCTGAAAGAAGCCTTATTTTCTTACACTGATTTTTCCTACAAGTCAAGCTTATTCCAGATGGCTAGGAATGCCACTTCAAAAGGCAAAAGTAGGTTGCATAAAGGAGAAATGTAACACAAAATGTACTTCAGAAGCAAAATTTGTTTAACTGAGAAGGGAGGAAACTTACACTCTCTCAAAACTACTTCCTTAAAGGATTCAAACAACTAGACTATATTACTCTACCCATAACACGTGATAAAGGTATGTAGAAAGAAGTACCAAGTCAGCTAACGTAGCTGAAAAATGCAGAAAGAGGAAAAGTTTAACCAGTTCCTGCTTAATCAGTCTAGTAAGAGATCTGATTCCCAACGTTCTCCCAATACTTCTCTTATACACATTTTATAATTATTTTTTTTAATTCTCATTGAGGAAACAAGAAAAAAAATCAGCAAACATGCTTTTAGGAACATTAAAAGTTCAAATTCACATTGCAGGACAAAACTCTGGATCAAAGTTACTTGTGTTACATCTCATTCCTGGAAACATAGTGTTTGTTTCTGATGGCATGTATCATATCTGCAAGTGCTCACTTCATCATTTCTTGTCTCCATGCTATATTCTTCCCCAATCCAAAAAGTATTCATTAAACAAACAATGCAGCAGCCTTACTGCATGAGAAGTTTGTTTGGTCACAGAACTCCTGGATGTCCCTAAATATTTTGCACTGCATTAAAAACAGGAAACTAAATGAACTACTCACATACAAGCAGCTTTGCATCTTGCAATCTTGAGCTACATTAAATCCATAGATCCAAATGGCTATAACACTAAAACTAAAACAATGTTTTTTGAAAATGGGAAAGTAAATTTTTCATGCAGGTTGGGCTGCATCTAAACTCAAGGTCAGCAGCAAGAAGTACAAGTTACCTATTTATATATATATATATATATATATATATATATATATATATAAAATTGTAGTTTATTTTTCTATGATGGATAAAGCTAACCTAAGGAGACCTCCCTGACCAGACTAACAATATGGAAGATACAAATGAAAAGTTTCAATCCATAGGAAGGAATAGACTGACTGCAATAAAAGTGTATTATCAGCATTCAAACTGCTTAGCCATCTGTTATGAACTGTAGTCAATAAGCAACGGTACATACACGATAATTTTCTCCTGAAATCAGCGGAGAAAATAAGCTCAGTGAGTCAATTCCTTTAAAAAAGAACCCAAAGGTTGGTCTATCTGATGAAACAACAGGTCTACTGATGAAACAACAGGTCTACCTACGCTATTTTCTAAACTAGATTAAAAACATGTTCAGCCTGAACCATCTTGTCAACAATACAAAACAGCTAAAAAAAATACTTATTTGTGTATAATTCCTCAAGTTGTTAAAAAACATTTTAACAGACTTCCTCAAAAAACAAAACTGCAACAACATAGTTTTAAGGTTATCTATTTTTTCTTAACAGATTTTGGCATATACGTTTACCAAAAGAATTTGTAAGTGCAACTGAACTTACCAAACAGGCTAATACCAGTTGAGTAAAATTATCCCTCTTACTTTTTTCTTCTAAACAACTTGTTTCAATATCTAGAAGAAAGGAAGAGGAGAAAGAAACACATGTTATTTGTGGAAATTTGCCTCTGTCACCTTCATGGAATTTAGAATTTTCTTTTATTCTTAACTGTTGCGATAAATGCTCATGACGACACAACGCAAAGTAGCTTGTTTTTAACACACTAGCTGCCTGTAACATTGCAGCTACTCATTCACCTTGAGATCCCCGTAATATTTCAATGACAAATCTCACACATGCACAAATCTCACAGAAAGACAGAGCAGAAACCAGAGGAATGTCATAATCATAATTCTTTTCCCTTTCTTTGTTGGAATGAGGTTTATGGTAAACATTAAGGATGAATAATAAGCAGGAAAGAATACAAATACAAATTGCTGAAGAGAACTGGGTGACCCTAGCCTTAACGTCACATTGTTCTAGTCTCTTTTCCCTTGTCTTCAGAATAACCGCTGTCTGCAGTCTTTTACTATCTGTAATTCTGTATTTCCATTCTTTTTGCATTGTCAACGACTGAACGCAATTCAGAAATTCATTCCTGTGGAAAGAGAGGCCATAAAACAAAGGAAGCATGCCTGTCTAAAGTGGCTAAAAAAAACCATTTCATTACAGGAAGCAAGGAGCTGCAAAAGGAGTGGAAAACTCAGTAAACAAAGAATCAAAGGCAGACATTACCAAAAATAAATAAATATGTACAGACACGAGCACAAAAATACACAGAAAAACTAGACCCACAAAGTGACAACAACAAAAATCAGAGAAAGAGACCCCCAAACAGACTGGAAAACAATGATGTAGCAGGGTGGCAGCAGAGGGAACAGACATGCCAAATCAGTCTGGACCCCTGCACCAAAGCATCTCAGCCATGAAGAATCTGAAGAAAAAAATTAGACTAAGGAATACAGATTAGAGGATAAAAACAAGAACCAAAATTCTTATATACGGAGACACAGTAACTGAAAGAAGGCTACATTAAAGGGAGAAAAAAGAATCCTGGTAGCAGCAGACACAGCTTAGAGGGGAAAAAGTGTTAGAGGAAACTCATGGAAAAATAAGCAAGAAATTATATCAAATTTTATTTGTCCCCAGAGTAAACCTAGCTCCCAGTCATGGTTTCTCTGCTGCTAGTAAATCTAGTAAATGCAGGGCAGCTGTCTACATAATATGGGGGGGGGGAAGCAGACACACACTAGTTTCAGTTATTCAAACTGTTTAAGGAACAACCTGAGTAAATTTTCTAACCCAGCTGAAAAGCAAAGGATATCAGTACAACACTGCACTATAAAAACTATTACAAAGAAAAAAAAGATACAAATACAGAGTGAAACATTATGAATGAAATAGTCAAAATGTATCAGTTCAATATTACAGAACTGAGGCTGCACATACAAATTTAATTGGCTGTGAACAGACATATAGTCTCAGCACAGAGGACCCTAGACACCTTCAAACCAAGTGCCTGTGACGAAGAGACTGACAGCAAAATTCACTGAAATGTGTTGAAAAGAACAAAAAGACATAGAACAAGAAATTAAAAGTATGATCTGAAAAAAAGTATTCGGGATTAAAATTCTAAAAACGTGCCAGAAACAGCTTTGGATCAGCATTATACAACACAAAAATCTGAAAGTTATTACCAGAACAAGAGGCATGCATCTTTAAAGCCTGCTCAGTTTGCAGATAACTTGGCAAGCAATTCCAGTTGCCTTTAGGTTTCTGCACAACTAGTACAAGCTCCATTTCACTAACGATGACAGTGCAGATAGAAATATTTACAGAATGCATTCTGAGAACAGAAGATTATGCACCGATTTATTTAAAATACTTATAAGAACGATAACTACATTAAGTCACTGATTCCATTAGCTAGCATCCAATGTTCTTCCAACCTATCTACTTTAACTTTTCTTGACAGAACAACTTCCACTGCCTTTAATAGGTAAACATATAAGAACTGTAACAGAACAAAGCAGAAAAGACATTAAGAACTTTGATACAGATACACTGAGAAAGAACCAAACATTTTGTAAAGGGAAGTAATGCTTTACAGATCTAACGAGTTTTCCTGAAGAAGTGAGCAATTAAATGTACAAAGCATGTATTTCTCCAAATCTATCACAACACTGAAAAGGAAGGGAACACAACTCACCTAATATACAGAATACATCAGCTAAGATAGAAGGCATGTCTTCCCGAAATTCCTAACAAGGAAAAATAACATACATAGTAAATACAGAAATTCCAGCAACTACACTTAAAAAAATAAATTATTCTGTTACATAAAAGAAAACAGTGGCTCTAGAGGAGGCATCCTACTGTTGAGTACCTTTCTGCTTAATACGGAAGGGTAATTGATTTATAGCATTAAATCTGGCATCAAACCAGTAACAGGTTTTATTTTTTCTTAAATTATAAATGGGTAGTTAGTTAACCCCTGTCACAGGCCTGCACTCATTCAGGAATAACTAACTGGGAGAACAAGTTCTTAGGTATACTTGCCCTTGTCAAAGCCTCTATATTAAGCAAAAATCCTCAAAAATTTCACGGCGAGATGCAGATAAATCAGAATCAGCTTTTAATTAAAAGAAAAAAAATTTACATGTCACAACACTAAAGCTTCTCTAGAAAAGCTGTTTTTCCTTCCTGTAATTTCCAGTATCCTTCTACAATAAATATGACAAATGCAGAAGATGAAAGGATTAGCATTCTAGATGTATGAAAGTAACTTTTAAAGTTACATTAAAAAGTATACTTACAGTATATAAATATCCGTATGTATATTATATGCAACATATAGAGATGCATCAATAATAAAAAACAGTAGCATCAAATAGGAGCATTATTTTAATGGTGGTCACGGGACTTGGACATCTCAATAGCAAAATGGTAAACAAGAAACATATAAATTACAAAAACCAGTAGGTGGCATCACTGCCATGCTGCATAAGCAAGTTAAATCTATTTTTGTCATTTATGAAAAACTTCAATTTTCATATGCCCTTAAATTCATTTGTTTATGCTAAAATGAACAGAACTACTCCTCACCACAAAAAGTAGGGAATAAACAGAAACCCTGACAGCCTACATACACTTCAAGCACCCAGAGATGAAGAAAAAGGACTTGACAAGGACAACTTTTTAGATGTGAAATACATGTTTCTCAAATATCATCCTGCTTGATTTGCATTCTAACTTTTTAACAGACTAAATATTTGGTAAGTCTACAATTAAAACAAATATAAACTTACTATAACATCACCAAGAACATTAGAGGCTTGATCATGCTTCAGGTTTCCTCTGACAACATGACATGCAAGCTCATACAAAACCTGTTGGATATCTGTTGAAAGAAAACAGATGATTAAAGAACGCATTAGGTAATCCCTGGTCTAACTTCCGAAACCATGTGTACAAGAATGCTGTAGTCTTCAGACACTTGACAGGTAAAGAGGACATGCTTCGCTTCATGAAGGGAGGGATTTTACTGACACTGACAGATTAAATCTGAGCATCAATGTTTAAGACTTCGCATAAGCAGGCAGGAAGAGATGATCTACTTTCCTGAGAGTTTACAAAAAAACAGTAAAATGGGATGAAAAACTACAGTCCTGAGCATAACGACTTGAGTCTTTGCAGTTGGTTTAACAGACAACTTACAATTCACGTGAATATTATATATTTCAGTTCAGAACTTTTTCTTAACCATCTTATAACAGATGTACTTTCAAAAGCCATTTCTCTAGCAGAAACTAAGATTTAACTGGGGAAAAATGTCTAACCAGGATTTATTACTGCTACTATTTATGGAATTCCCTCACAACCAAAGAAAAATGTTTCACAAAAGCTTGTATTACACTGAAATACTAAACACAGGTGCATTTGAGAAAAATCTTGCAAAGTTAAATACGGTGTTTGCAAAAACAGCTATGGTAAACTTATAAAGGATTGTTCTTTAATAAACAGCAATGTTGATCTACATTTTAATATATGAAAAAATTAAAATTCCATGCTCTCAATTTGCAATTGTACCACATTTTCCTCAATAAATAGCATTTTCAATGATCATAATCATTTAAACCAACTAATTAATAACTTGGGGCCTGCAGACTATTGTTATTTCACTAAATACAGATGGTGATAAAAAGAGACATGTTACTTTTACTTATAACAATGCTTTTGGCAAAGAACACTAGTTGCACAAGACCTGAATATAGCAGGATTGGTTCCTATATCAGTTCTATGTAAAACACCCTTATCACTTTGAAGGCCAATTCAACAGCACAGCTTAGGGAAGTACCAAATTTAAAGATTTACAATGAACCCAAAGCAGCCATAATCATGGCCTTAGTCGTGTCTCTGCAAGTGGCTTCCCATAGTGGGGAGAATTTGTTATGCAGGTATACTGCCAACCCTGACCCGGCCTCACAGGCCTGGGGTATACTGGACTTCAACAGATGTCTTTCTGGAATTAAAAGGCAGAATTGCAAGTGTCAGTGTACTCTTCTCAACAGGATCCTGGTCATGTGGACTCAAGTTCTCAGCAGTCAGCAACTCTGTATCTCACCCCAGACTACAAATATTTTCAGTTGATTTTGTGTTTGGTTGTTTTTTTCTGCCCATCACCAGAAGGATTTCAACCCTTTCTACTGTCTTATTAATTTCTTCAAAATAGATACTGTGTGTATCTAGTCATTCCCACTGGATCTCTTAGATTCTGACAGCAAGAACAAGAAAAAACGTAAGAATTGCCAACCTTGGTCTAGAATAATGAACATCTGGTGACCATTCTTAGAAAGCTTTGAGAATAGCCCATTTGCTTTGCTAAACAAATTGTTCTTTCTTAATGTTACTTGTAAACCAAAACATTTTAATATAAATTATCTTCTCCTCTATTACTACCACCTATGACTATTTTAGCAAGAACTCAAATCACCACCTAAACAGCCCAGCAACATTTGCTGTCTTAGCAATATGGAAGCTTTTCTCCCAATCGATTCTGCAGAGCAAGTCAACATGTAGTTTTTCTTTAAACTTCAAAGACTTCCTGAAGTGAGAATTTAAAACTTAAAGACAACAGTGCTTTTCATTAACAAAAGGGATAGCATCTATAACATGGGTAATGTAAAAATTACTTTCTGCAGTCCACAATCGCACTTGCAGGTATCAGTACTTACATAACTTGCTTTTAGAACAAAATTTAGTGGTATATTGAGTTTGTAAAATGGAATTGTACTTTCTACAGCTTAAACCAAATACTAGCCGACCTTAACACTAGTTACTACTGTCCAAGTAATCTCTCATCATGACATCTGAAGACAAACCTAGGTGTGATGTCTGCATTGCCTTGCTACCTGTAGGATTCTCCTTTAGCATGCATTAATTGTTAATGTATATGAACACTCGAAGCAGATACATGGGTATCATAATCAACTGTTTCCAGGCTTTCTTTTCATTTAATTTGAAGGAAAAAACAAACACACAACTTACCTCTGAAACCGACATTATCATGGCTTTTGTTTTCACTGAGAGTGCGACACAGTTGCAAACTGCAGTAAGAGAGAACATGAAAAATATAGATATTAGGATATTAGCATTGAATAACCAGCATATGTTTCAGGACTCTTGTTGTTCTGGCTAAAATAATTTTAACTCTGGCAGTTTAAATACCTGACTACATTTTAGTTTTCATTAACATTTATTCAGAGGAGTTACACAGCAAAGAAATATGAGACTTCTAATATATCAAACATAGAATAAGGCCTTTATACTTCAAAAAACATGCTTCCTAACATTACATGTGCTTACACATAGAAGAGTCAGAAAACTAGGTGATATTAGTACATCTAAGGAGCCATAGAAATGCTAGCACTAACCTACTGTTAGACAGTGAGGAAATGTTCATCTATTTCTATGACTTGCTGTCACTTCCAATCTCTGGCCTGCAAAATTTTTAATGTTAAACCACGTGCATGTCTTCCAAATGCAGTCTTAGCAAGGGTGAGACAGAATTTTACCTCTAAGTGCAAATTCTCATCACGAAGAGAAGCCACCATAGGCTGCAAAGACCTGTTGTGATGTTTTCTTGGCTACCATCGAGGTCTCCCTCAAAAATATCAGCCATATGTAAAAATTACACTAAGTACCACACAGACTGCAATAAAATAATAGTCCTTTGCATTATAAAATAAATGCTTAAATAGCAGCAGGCTTCACTACACTGAAGGCTTAGAAACAGACGTGCAACCCAAGCTGCTGAGGATTTTCTCTCTTCCATTACATTTTCACTACAGGATGAGGCTTCAAAAACAATTTCACATTTAAAATCAACAGCACTCAAAAGAGGTAGCGGTTCACCTACTGCACTACAGACATTAAGGGAAATCCTAACAACTTCCTTCACATTTGCAAATTTCCAATCAAGCTTCACATTTTTCATCATA
This sequence comes from Cygnus olor, assembly GCF_009769625.2. Lineage (NCBI taxonomy): Eukaryota > Metazoa > Chordata > Aves > Anseriformes > Anatidae > Cygnus > Cygnus olor. Next base: position 20,596,958 of record NC_049181.1, on the reverse strand, counting down.
AGTCTTTCACATGCAGAAACGGAAGACAGTATCAGAGCTACAGTGTTCCTATATAAGATGCTAAGTCTACAGTTTCCTGTGTGAGCGATTTTTTAAGCAACATTATCTAATAAAGCAGGTATGTACAATTATTATAGAGGCTTATCATGGAAAAATAAATTGTAAAGGATTCTGTAGCAATCCAGCACTCATTCTATTTGCATCCTGTACAGATTATTACCTCTCTAGCAGGAGTAAACAGCTGTTCCAAGAATCAAAGGACAATATTTAGCAACTACGAGTTAAATGCACCTTTAAAAAACAACTGGAAAATAGGCAGTTTTACATATAGGTATAATGTAATCAGCAGAAACATGCAAGCTCAGCAAAAGTGAGGGTATGGCTAAGATGTTCTTAATGCTATTGAACAAAACGCAATATGTTTTGAAATAACCTGAACAGACACAGCAAAATAGAGGACTGTAAATTTATTTTATTCTTCATGAATGGTAAATGCACTTCTCATTTTTCAAGTGCGGATGGATTTTCCCAGCTGTACTTGGCGACTCTATTAATTTAAGTCAGATTTTTTTCATCTTAATTACTACTCCTCAATGAAAAGGTTATCCTGCTCTTATTTCTAACCTCTGTATGCAATTAACAGGAAAGTAAAACCACTGATTCTACAAAATTATCTACCGAGACGCACGTCATGACCCCTATGACTTATGATACCATCACATAGGTTACAGTAGCAACAGCCCTGACTGCTTGGACTGAAGAGTTCACTGAAGTACATGTTAATACAAAAGACAAATTGTAACCCTCTTCCAATCCCATCTCCAGCGATACCAAAATACTAGTATAAAAACTTCATAGTAATACAGGACCTGTTTGATCAATATAACAGGTCATACTAAAGATCAGCCTGTAAAGCAATCTGCTTTCCATTTTTAATTACATTTGAAAAAATAACTTAAAAATCTGGGAGATGGGGATAATAAGTTTCCTTAGGTCTACATGGGAACTTTGGTGGTAGAAAATAATGCGCTGGTATTCATATCTGGATATAAATTAGTATCTGTGCTTATATTCTCCCATACAGGTAGACAACCTCTATAAAGGTGGATGACCTTCCCTGAAGGTGCTGGCAGGCAGTGCAGCTCTTTCATAGCTCACTGGGGAGATAAAAAGAGCACGTTTGCTGCTCCTTCATCCCTTCCTTTCTGTCCTTGGCCACACAGTTCTAGCTCTCATTTCAGTTAAATCAGTTAACTCAACTGACAAACCCGGTGGAAAACTAGTGAAGAAACAAGTCATCTGCCACTTTGCAAGCTGAATCAGCTCACCAAGAGGTCAGATAAACACCAGAGTGAATGATGTAGTGAGGAATGAAGACCAGGCAGAAGCCCTCCCATCCAGCACCATCAAACCATGACATCTAGTCTTAGCTAAGTGCCTAAGTTAAAATCAGAACATTTGTCTTTTCAGTAGAATAAAACCCACCAATATTAGTATGATTAACTAAGGCAAAAAAAAGAAAAAAAGCCACTACAATATTTTCCCACCTAAACAACGCCCAGAAAATGGAAACTCATTAGTTCGTTTTCAGTTCAATATCCCAAACGTTAAAAGCTCCCTTGAAACTTTTATTATTCTAACCTTGGAGCTCATTTCTGCATGTTTAGGACACAGAACTTCTCCTTTCTACCACAACCTAAATTTCTTTTGAATATAAAATTATGTAACAAATTTGAAGTGCAATAGATAACAGGATAACCTAGAAAGTAAACATTAAAAAAAACAACTAAACAGAATCACTTCCGAAAAAATCAGTCTCGAAAGCAAATTTGTTTTGGATTAAGATTGGGTAGATTTGTTTAAACAGGAACCGTGAAGCTGTGTCGATCACCTATAGAACAAGTTGGCATAGCAGAGCCAGAAACCCAACCTAAGGCTCCCAACTCACATGCAGCATCCTATATACTCAGTTACACTCTCACACATGGTCTACAGCAGTAATTATCATAAAGCGCATGTGCCTGCAAATATGGAAGTATATGCATAACTTAACTGATGTGGGTAGTTCTTTTGTTGTGCACAATCAATTGCATTTTGCAGTCAGAATGGCACAACTACAACCAAGGTCTGTATTCCTGACTCTCAGCCCTTACATTGCTCCTCATGCTACAACATTCCTCATGGAAGTAAAGTAACACGCTGGGCATGCCTCAAAGACGTCTCCAAATTTCACGTTCACAGACTGTTGAGCTTCTTCAGTTTATCTTGCAACTTAACATACTGCAGGAACTGCGAGCTCAGTGGTGTACTTGGCTGGACTTCTCCTTTGAAGGGTCCTCGATGCACTTGACCATCACAAAAAAACAAGTAACTATATCCCTGTAACAGTAAGTGCTTGCCACTGCATGATTGCATGTGCGTTATCAATGGCCTACAGTCATAGATGAGCACCTTGTCATGGAAGCCACTGGAGAAAATGATGTAATTTAAATACAAAACGACAGTAGATGGGTACACAAATAGGTCTAGAAGGAGTCTAGACTGATGAGAATAATAAAGCAGTCACACAGATGCCAACTCAATCTCTCTTTTGCAACAGCAAAACAAATCCACATAATTTAATAAAGTGTATTTAGACAGAGAAGGGTCTGAAAAAAAGATACAAGGTGACCACATCCTGACCAATTTTTCATTTTGGTAACAAAGAATGCTTGAACCTAGCACATGATCTGCATTCATGTATCTGTATTAGATATTATTACACACTGGTAGCTGAGTTAATTAAATTGAAAGCATGTACAGCTTTGAAAAAAGAATCAGAACAATTTCTACAAAGTGAACGGTCACTACTACTTCGGCTCCAGAATGCTGCCTTATTAAATGGTTCATTTTAGAAAGCGCACTGTTTTATTTTCCTCCAGTAAAATGGGAGATTAAAAGCTTTGGAAAAAGAAAGACTAAGTTAAACACTAAGAAGCGCTCTCAGAAAAATTTAGTTTAGTAAAAAGTTGTCTAGAATATTGGCTACAGATACGTTATTTTGCTTCCAGAAAATACTTTCATGCATATTCCACATTTATAAAGCTAACACTGTAAAAATTGACAGCCCTTATTCAAGCAATCATATTTCCTTTAAAATGGATGGCTTCTTTTGCAAACTACTGATAAAATCATGTCTGGAACTGCATTTAAGCAGTATTTGGAATAAATGCCACAAATACAGAAATCTAGCCTATTTTATTGGCCAACAGCAGGTTATTGTTTTCTCCCTGGTCATGTGTACAGAGTACCGCTGGAGGGGAAATGAAAGGTGTTAGCATGGCCAAAAGTTCCTTCCACTGTTTAAGTTCTGAGAATTCAATTCAAACGGTGCAACCGTCATTACCGGATCAACTGTAAAGTTTCTGTCCTCGTGCAATCTTCATACAATCTCCATGTCCATAACAGCGAAGTTACAAAAATCATCATCATATTTGAAATACATAGAGCAAAAAATGATTTAATAACCATTATAGAAGGAGACTATCAAGTGAATTTCACAAAATAACACCATACAAAATCAGAGTCTGTTTTATTATAGCCACCTGGGCATTTTTAAGAGACGTATCCGTTTATTCATTTCATTCTTTGTTGTTCATACAGAAATTCACTCAAGTTCAATAAAAAAGGCTCTACTTGTTGCCTAAATACCGTTCAGTTATTGCCGTAAAACCTAAGAGTTTTAAGAGAGAGACTGAAAGGGTATCAATATGAACTTCAGCATCATTTGGGGGCTCCTGAACATGTAAGTTATTATTGTCAGAAATCCAGGTATTGAACAGACTTCTGTTCACCTTGCATCATTCACATCAAAACATGTTAAAATAACATGACAACACAATAACTGTTCTAGCACAATTCAAACACAACAATGGCTACAGAGGGGCATCCCTTCACTACAAAATGGAGGGTCTAGGGAAAATAGAGTTTTGTGCAGAGAGCCTCTATGTTGTTTATTCCCTACACCACTACCTCTTTCTTCACGCATAGGGAAGATTATTACCCTAGCTGCACAACCTTCTAAAATAGATGAACAAAAGAAAATAACATAAGGAGTGAATATCAAGAAGTGTATCTCATATAGTGACCCTCCAAATGCCTATGTTTGAAACTTTAGGGTTTTTTAGTTACAAAGAGCAAAAGCAAATAGAAGAATTAAAAAAATGAGCATTTAAGGCTATGCGGTTGGTAAATAGGGCACTCTTGTCCAAGGTAACATAGTAACAAGAAATTGACTAAGTGGTGAACAACCCCCTGACCAGCAGTGCTCCTGGAACACATCAGGCAGCACGGCTTGCGAACCTGCCGAGCAGCGATTGCTCAAGACAAACAGAGGGAAAGCCCTGAAAAGGAAGCCCCTAGCACACCCGGATCGCTTTGGGAAGCCGCAGCCAGACCCTCTGGCACCCAGGCATTACCCCGCAGGATAACTGGGGCCGGCCAACCGACCCCACCTAGAGCGAGCCACAGAACGCAGCGCCGGCCACCTGCCAACGGGCAGAAAAACGGAACGGGGACCGAGGCCCAGGCCCGAAAGGCCGTGGCGGTGACAACGCTCCCGGGTGAAGGGGAGGGCCGGCACCCGCTAACCCGGCCCAGGGCAGGAAGAGGGCGCTCGGGCAACGGGCGGGCCAGGCCCGGCCGGTGGGGGCGAGCTTCGGCGAGGCCCGGCAGCGAGCGGCGGAGCCGGGCCCAGGGGGGCGGCGGGGCGGCGGTTGAGCCCTCCAGCCCCAGGAAGACCGCAGCGCCCCCCGCAGCCGCGCTCAGCCCGGGCCCCCCTTCTTTCCTCCCCCCTGCCCCCCCCCGGGCCCGCGGCCCCGCACTCACAACTCGTTCTTGCCCCCTTTCTCCCAGTTCTTTATCCACTCGGCGGGGATCGCGCCCGCCATCTTCCCCGTGTGGCGCCGAGAGCCCGGATGGGGGTGCGGCGCCCCCGGGTCAGAGGGGACGCGGCGGACCGCGGGGCACGACGGGAGCCGCGCGAGCCGTGCCCGAGGAGACGGCGCGTTCGCGGCCATGACGCATGCGCGGTTGCGAGGCCGCGCCCTAAACGGGTGGCCCCGCCCGCTACGGGTGTGGCCCCGCCCCCAAGCGCGCCGCCGGCAGTTTGCAGGCCCATTAGGCTGCCCCTTCCTGCCCGAGGCTGTGGGTGCTGCCTGGCAGCCCCCAGGCCTAACGGGGGCTCAGTAGGGATAGGGGTGGGCCCCTCGCTAATTCTGTGGAAATTAACGCAGGCTTTGGTCTTCTAGAGACGGAGCTGAGGGGTCGTGCGGAGATGGCTTGTTTAAAGTGTTAAATGCACGCGAAACGTGATTTGTGGGCTGTGTGTCACTCCCTCAGAAAAATAATAAAAATTAAGACCAGTTAAACAATTGTATTACATTTCATATCCTAGGCTTTCAATTCAGATTCCAGATTCACTGATGGCAGTAATACATTTAATTTTCTTCAGAAAATAAAGCATGTTCTGGAAAGGGGATAAAGGACTGCTTTGTGCCACTGCTCCCCAAAACCGTTGTTTTGCATTGCTGTTCCCGAAAATCATCACAGCACTGGGGGTAACTCTTCAGCTGGAGTCACAGAGAAGAGACTCAATTTAAGGGTGTGAGTTAACAAGCACAAGCAAACAATCTGCTCGTTTCTTTTATTCCAAAAAATACATCAACGTTTTTCAGATGTGGCCTTCCACGTAAGCAATTTACTCGTCTAATTGACAGTGACCCAAAGCGAGGCGCTGTGTGAGTACCACATAGCTTTGTACAGATCTGTGAGCCGCTGTCACACGAGCAAAAAGGACAAAGTTAGAATGGCCGACCAATGAGGGCCGACACACAAAACTAAAATTTAAAGGAAAGAATGTAACAGAAACAAAGATGATGATACAGTTTTCAGAATGCAATGCACCTGAAGCTTAAGTCACCCTCAACGAGTCTTTCAGGGTATTTTACTTGTCATTTGAGTTCTGCATATTTGGAAAGCACTGAACAAAAGAGTACATGTGCGTGTGCACGCATTCAGTTCTCCTAATTATTTGGAACTGCAAAAAATTATAACCCTAGTTACTCAAAATGCAGGGACCCTTGTCCAAAATGATGAACCATCTCCACATCCTTTGTAAACCATGTTGCAAGATGTAGAGGTTTTATCTTTCAAAATAAAATTCAGGTACTCTTCATCTGTTGACACAGCATTTTTACCGATAAATGATCAAATTAGCTTTTCAATTCCTATTTAGACACTATTTTGAAAATTAAAATATTTTTCATTACCCCTTGACAAGATTGGGGATAAAATATTTTAATAAATTATGATATTTATTAAATGTACAGCAAACAACTTCATAGATGTTCTCTTGTGATCATGATCCCTAATACACATGCCCATCTTACAACATGTTTTACATCCCTGCAAGTCTCCCCTAGCTTTTCTTAATTTCTTTCAGTTGCTAACAAGGATATATAAGTTAAGAAATACTTAATTTGGTCAGGCAGCACATTATGTCTTCCCAAAACTGTGCAAGGCCTGAATGTGAACAAGTTGAATTTTACCTTCATGATGAGTGTGAAAGGAGACTATTGAGAAAATAACAGAAGACTAAAGACATCTAGTCATTGCAGGAGCAAAAAGATTACATCCCAAGTTTATTCAAGGAAACCAAACGACTTTTGTAAAGGATATTCATCACAGAATGGATTGAAGATAAATGTAGTTATTACACACAATGTAGAAATATATGTGACAGAAACAATTTGAAAATCTGAGCTTATACTAGTAATAAGTAATAGCTATAAAATCTATGAGAAGTGTTTAAGTAATAGCTATAAAATCTATGGAAAGTGATACTCATACTTGCTGATATATTTCTTGTTAGAAGATAATCACTTCACTATCAAGACCATTGGTTATGGGTTATAAGAAAAGCCATTTCAGGTCAGTATAGCGGCCTTATGATTATTTTCATTATAACAGTGTTTCATATTAACAAGTTTTTGTCTTCCAATACTAATGCAAATATCACAGCAGCAGTGTCACAACTATAGATTTCAAAACTCCAACTTCTCTTTTACTTGAATTTTGTAATTTGACGATGGAACAACCTAACAGAGACAAATCATTGGAAACTGAAATACGGGCTTGCATAACTGAATATGGCTTTAAAGCATACAAATTATTCAGTTGTAGAGAAGAGACAAATGTTCAGTGTTGCATAGTCATGCAAAATAATGACTGCTGCTTCTGCAAATGCTTAGATCCGTTGACCTCTACCTTAGATCCCTTGACAGATAGTGATGAATAGAAGAGAATTTCTCTAAAAATACCATCTTCCCTCTCTCTTGGCCAGAGCTACGAACTTATTTTTTAACAATCTATATATAAATATATATGTATGTTTACTTCATGCAGAGACTTCAGTGCAGTGCCAATTTTTAGTGGTTCAAAGTCTGTGGATTTTTGTAGCAAATGGCCTATGGACTAGGTCTGTAAGAGTAGTACAATGCCATGTAGCCCTAATAAATGAGTAGTATTATATAACGTTTACAGTTTAGTTAGTGATCACAACAGTTAGTGACATTAAAGCCAATTTTAAAAGATATTAAAGATGCAGTTGGGACTATAAAAAGATTTTGCAAAAGCAGATCATTTAGCTGGCTCCCATGGGCATCGATGGGTCTCATAACTATATGGTTTTGGTACATTTGTCCCACAGGCATGTCTGCAACTTTAGACCTAGAAATATCTTTGGATATCTGAATCTTAGGATATACACAATTAAAATATCATTAAAGTATGATACAGCTTTTGAAGGATGAGAGTTTTATGTGGTTTCATGGTTTCTAAAGTTTCGCAATGTGAATGTCACCAAAAAGAATTAAAAAAAAAAAAGAGTATTGTAGATCAGCCATTCAATGGTGACTCATTAAAAGAGCATCTCATTATTGTAAAGTTTGGGCTGTTACTTAAGTAGCTTATTAAATGCTTAAATAATTACGGAATAATTAGGCCTGGGATTAAAGTACAGCCAATTATCAAAAAAAAAATGTACCATGTCAGCATCACTATATTTGCTATGTTTTCTATACATTTCATTTGCCATAAGTGGGGTAATTAAGTTGTGATGAATGGTGCAACATTTACAGTAAATGAAACGTATTATCTGTAGGTGCTGCTATACTGGAATTCTCTTCAGTGGTAAATACTTTGTAATATATTTATAATCCACTTAGAATCAATTTTGTGAACATTTATGCTGGTGAGTGATTTTATCTGCTGAGACTTGAGGACTAGAAGACATGAGTGAAATTTTCCTTTTATGTAAAGAATTGCAAAGTCAGGTCCTGAGATTTTGTTTTTCTTTTGTAAATATATTAATATGTATCTCAAAATTATTAATAATTTTCAAAGCATTGCAATTCTCAGTTCCAAATCACTTTTTTTTTTTCATTTTTTAAATAAAAATAATTAAGAATACTAGCTGAGCATAGGTAGTGTATTATGTAAAGTCTTCTTATAAATCCACATAAAATGAAGTCTTTTCTCAGAAATTATCATCAGATGAAGCACTATATTTTTCTTGTTTCACATAGAATCATAGAATCATTCAGGTTGGGAAAGACCTCTAAGATCATCTGGTCCAACTATCCCCCTACCACAAATGCTACCCACTAAATCATGTCTGTAAAGCACCATGTCCAACTTTTCCTTAAACACCCCAAGGGATGGTAACTCTACTATCTCCCTGGGCAACCCATTCCAATGCCTGACTACTCTTTCTGAGAAGAAATGTCTCCTAATTTGCAACCTAAATCTTCCCTAGTGCAACCTGAGGCCATTCCCTCTAGTCCTATCGCTAGTTATCTGCAAGAAGAGGCTGACCCCCAGCTCCCCACAGCTTCCTTTCAGGTAGTTGTAGAAAGCAATAAAGTCTCCCCTGAGCCTCCTCTTCTCCAGATTAAACAAACCCAGTTCCCTCAGCTGGTCCTCATAGGACTTGTGTTCCAGGCCCTTCACCAGCTTCATAGCCCTTCTCTGGACACAATCCAGCCAGAGCCTTGATGTCCTTCTTGTAGTGAGGGGCCCAAAACTGAACCCAGCACTCCAGGTGCAGCCTCACCAGAGCAGGGTATAGGGGGACGATCACCTCCCTGGTCCTGCTGGCTACACTATTTCTGATACAAGCCAGGATGCCGTCGGCCTTCTTGGCCACCTGGGCACACTGCCTGTTCGTGTTCAGGCAAGCATCAACCAGCACCCCCAGATACTTTTCCTCTACGCAGCTTTTAAGCCACTCTTCCCCAAGCCTGTAGCACTGCATGGGGTTGTTGTGGCCAAATTGCAGGACCCGGCGCTGGGCCATGTTGAACCTCATCCCATTGGCCTCTGCCCATCAACCCATCCTGTCCAGGTCCCTCAGCAGGGCCTTCCTACCCTCTGGCAGATTGACACTTCCCCCCAACTTGGTGTCATCTCCAAACTTACTGAGGATGCACTCAATTCCTTCATCCAAGTCATCAATAAAGATATTAAAGAGGATGGGCCCCAACATCAGCCCCTGGGGAACACCACTGGTGACCAGTCGCCGTCTGGATTTCACACCATGCACCACCACGCTCTGGGCCCAGCTCTCCAGCCAGCTGTTAACCCAGCAAAAAGTGCACATGTCCAAGCCATGGGCTGCCAGCTTCTCCAGAATACAGTGTGAGACCGTGTCAAAGGCCTTGGTGAAGTTTAGGTAGACTACATCAACAGCCTTTCCCTCATCTACCAGGCAATATATCTATCTATACAGATATAACTTACATATAGTTATATGTCTATATAGATACATATATATGTAGAGAGAGAGATTTATAACTACACCATCAAGGAGTGAAAAGCATATATAAAAGTATACTTGTGTTTTAGAGAGATATTTGTTCTAGACTCAATCTGCTTTCCATTACTTCCATTAACTTTACGAAAGCTATTGTTTTTTTTTTTTCCAGTTTAAAATAGATATGAGGAAAAAATCAAACAAAAAAAGATCTAAGCTGTTTCACAGTTGGCTAAAATATATTTTAGATATATTTTAGAAATTCTCTTGTGAACAGGTTAGCTATTGCATATTTTCTAGTATCTATTATATATAAATACGTATACATTTATATCAGCCATTTACATTTTTACAGTTTTTATAGTCACAGAATCATTAAATACTTCATGCTGGAAGGGACATTTGATGGCAATCTGCTCCAAGGCCCTGCTCTAAGTTAGGCCTAAAAGTTCAAGCAGGGTGCTCAAAGCCTTATCTGACAGAGTTTTTAATTATTCCAAGGAGGTGATTTCACAGCTCTTCTGGGACCCCATCCCAGCTTTTGAGCATCAAAGAGTTTTTTCCTTCAGTCAAACTGGAATATCCCTTGCTGCAACTTGTGTCTGTTCCCTCCTGTCCTTTTGCAGTACCTCTCTGAGACTGGCCTGGTTCCATAGTATTTCTGAAGTACTAAAGAAAGCACCTTGTGATAGAATTTTATATAAAATATGTTCTACTTATCAAAGATGCATGACGTATAACCCCTAAAACATAATCATTCATACATTATAATAAGTTAATGGAGGCAAAGCAAGATACTTAGGAATACTAAGATGATTAGGGAACTGGAGCATCTGTCATACGAGGAGAGGCAGCGAGAGCTGGGCCTGTTTAGTCTGGAGAAGAGAAGACTAAGAGGGGATCTGATCAATCTGTATAAATATCTGAAGGGAGGGTGTCAAGAGGATGGGGCCAGACTCTTCTCAGTGGTGTCCAGCAACAGGACTAGAGGCAATGGGCACAAACTTAGATGCAATCCTGTGCAACATGCTCTGTGTGACCTTGCTCGGCAGGGGGAGTTGGAGCAGATGATCTCCAGGGGTCCCTTCCAATCCCAACCATTCTGTGATTCTGAGGTTTTAAAAATAAACATGCACATTTTCCTCTTCAGATTAATATATTATCAACAAAGAATAGTCCTCAATCATAGGCTATAAAGTCATATTTAATTTTGCCTTATCCTTGCTTATATGGTGCACACCTTTGTTTGTAATACCTGGTATTAGCTGAAGTGTGACCAATTCCTGGGCTGAAAAGTAATATCTATATTGCAGTCCTACACAACTTCTTTTAAAGTTTATTGTCCATCCTTTCATGAGGCTTTTGTGTGCTTGAAAAAGTGTCACGAGCATCCTACAATTCCTATAAATGAGTCAGAGACCCTTTTAAAAGCTAGGATGTTTCTCTCATTTCCAAAAATTACAGAGAGATTTCCATCTCAATCAGAATAGCTATATTCACAGAGTTTTCCTTTGGCATTTTGTTTCCTTCTGTTATTTTTAGAAGTTGGCATTTACCTTTCTAAGTATTCAAATAAAGTAAAATTAAAGGAAGAAAGGAAGAAAGGAAGAAAGGAAGAAAGGAAGAAAGGAAGAAAGGAAGAAAGGAAGAAAGGAAGAAAGGAAGAAGGAAAAATAATTATGACTGCAAAGCCGTGGTATGTCAAACTGCAGTCTTAAGTCACCTACTGCGCCTCGTGCCTGAATAAAGAAGCAATCAGAATGTTTTGTCCCAATTTCATTAAAGAAAATGCCTCAGCTGGGCACTATGGTAACAGCTGGATAGCAGTAGGTTATTATTTAGCTTAACTACAACTATAAGGTTTTCAAAGGTGTAGTGTATTATGCAGCAAATACATAGTTAGGAGAAAATTAGTGTTAATTTAATCTTATAAAAATGTGTATGTTCTTGGTTTTCTAAATAAATACTACAGATGCCAATTAGGAGAGCTGTAAAATGTACAAAAGCATAAGAAAGAAAATGTCTGAACAGCTTATTTCTTCTGTATGAACCTACTGCATGAATCTGTGTGACAAGGCACAACTTTATTAACTGCTCTAAGGGGTAAACAGCTGAATGTTTTACTTTTCTTGCACAGCCATTTAAGAGTGACTGGAATGAAATTGCCTTTAATGCTTGGGTTTTGTATCATGTACGTGTAAGAATTAATTACTCTAAATTCCTGAAATATATGCTTTTTTATTATTATTTATTTATCAGTCATAGTTCAATGATTGTTCCTGTTCTTTTTCTGAGAACATTTCCTAATTTCTCACACAGAAGAAAAAGGGTACAAAGAAGGCATGTTTCCACATTTTCCAGATGATTTCCATTCAGTAAACGCTGTTTAGACAAGATTCCTAAACATTATCTAGTACTGTCTGTTTCTATTCAGCTGGGCAATTGAAAGGAGAAACATTCTCACATAGGTGACTGCCAAATAGATGTTGTAACTTCTGGTTTTTTTCATAGCTAAACTCAGTATCAGTTAGCCATAGATTTGGGTTCGACATCCAAACCCTGTCAGCCTGGAAGCGTTCTGGTCCAGGTTTTGGAATGGTTTTGTTCCACTTAACTTTTTTGTTCATGCACCTGCTGATGGAGAATGGAGGGCAAAAATACTATTTAAGCTCTGTTCTACATAATGCCTGTGAAAAAGTGGTTTAGTTTATTAAAAAGGATGCTGTGCACAATCCCTAGAGCAATTAATCATCCAAACTGTGATTGAGACTGTGTTTGGTAGGCATTAGAACAGTTATTTACTTGACAATATACTTCACTCTACCTCAAAATGCATTTCTTTCTGATCAGAGTGCATAACTCTGCTTTGAAGAATGTTGCTTCTTGGGGCGTTGTTCTTTTTCTAATCAGCTGTTTCAGCATCGGCTTTGAACAGCTGAGAAATCTACAAATACAGGAAAAAAGAGAACTGTCCCTTTAATCACAGTCTCACCAAATGGTAAAATGTTAGTGGCAAAGTGGAGATCTGCAAGGCAGTAACTGCTGTGGTTTCTCTGAAGGATGGAGATGAGCTGTTCTGATGGGCTGTGCTCACAGCCTGTGCTGGAACAATTGAGAGAATAGATGCCTGCCTGCCTGCTTTGAGGAAAGAAGGCACAATGGAAAAATTGTAAATGCTTTAAGATACATTCTGTCTTCTAGTACATACATCTGCCTAGCAATGGCTGTATCTAAGTCTATTAATAGAGTCTCAGATATTAGTATTGGGAGTATGGAAATATGAAAAATCTGGGCGTTTTGCAAATTTAGTAAGCTGAGCAGTGACAGCATCAAGCAAGGCAGTTGAGGGTCTTGCAGCATTACCTAGCTCCACTGCGGCAGAAAGGCAGTGTAAACTTGCAGAACTGCTATTCCTGACCTTACAGCTCCTCATTACTCACTGGGTTGTCTCATAGCAGGGTATTCTTCGGGATGGCCCTGCATCATTACACTTTTTAGGTAACATACATCCCACAGAATATTGCATTTGATTTAATGCACTTTCGTTTACTGACAGTACCTGTTTGCTAACTTCAGCACATGATTAGCCTGCAATCCCATATGTGAGGCTTCTGGCATGGCAGTGGCTGTGCTGGTCTGAGCAAATCTGGGGCAGCAGTGCTTACAGCTTGTGCTCCTGTCCCTCATCTGGGATGTGTCCAGAGAAGACTCCAGATGACTGGAGCATCTGGGGAGGGTTGGCTGCGTGCTGCAGGAAGCGTGGGGGGCCAAAGACTGTAAACAACAGGCTCAGCTTGCCATTGGGTGGGCAGCAACTGCAGCTTGCAAGAGCTGATTGGCGTGGCTATTGCTGAAGTTCACAGGCACTTACGCCCTGGCATACTTGATTAGGTAAAAGTCTGAACACTGTAGTTACCTCATGCTGGTTTACTGTGAGAGCTAAGGGTCTTAGTGCATTGAGAGAATGTGAAGGTTTGAAGGTCAGCCCTAAATTTGGTAAGTCAAACTCTTATCAACGTGGTCCACACACTCATTTGGGTTGTGTACCCCAGATATCAGGTATGTTAAAATGGAAGTGTGTCTGTGCCTAATGATAATCATGTAAGAGAGAACCTGAATTTCTAAACGTGGTGTTTGCAGACTGTTAGGCAAAGAAGCTATTTCTGAAACTGTCGGTCCTGATTCCTTTTTCTCAGTCCCACACTGGAAAACAGTTTCCATTGCTTCTCTGTTCTGCTCCACTACTTCTTTTCCTTCTGCTGCTTTGATTCTGACCAGAGTCCAAAGGCAGCATATACTTATTAAATACCACTGCCTTTGATATGTGAATAATATATTTTTAACTACCTACTTAAGCAGCAATATAAAGCATTTAAGGACTAGAAAAAAAAATTGCTCTGCTAAGATCTGGACAGTCATCTTGAGTTTCCCTCATATACAAAAATTATCAGACATCCACAATAGGATGTGGGGAAAACTGAATGACCAGACTGATAACTGAAAGGGACATGTTTGTTAACTGTAGCATTCCTCTTCACTCCTCTCTCCCTCTTTTCTCCCATCAGGATAGTACGTGCTGCCTTGAATGTGTCAATTTTCTAGGTATTGTAGCACTGAATTATACAGTACCCGTAAGCCAGCACTAATATTCCAGCATGAAGGAATTATGAGTAGAAAACCAAGTATGTGGCCATGTACCACATGCTTGCTAAGTCCAAAGTCCCAGCTCTAGATAATTATTTCTTGCATTAATCAGTTCAAACAGAACTAAAATAAATCACTAGTTGCATGTTTACCATTTTTTCCTCTCTGCTTGGCATTTATCTGTGCTCACCTGCTCAGTGAATTGTGAAAGAAAGTAAATACTCTGTGTTTCTTCCTGAGTTGACACCAGATGCAAGTGAATTTGAAAGTAGTTCCAGCTAGCAGTATATCAAAACATTAAAAGATGTTTGTTTGTTTTTCCTTGCTTAAATGCTAGCTTTTCCATAGAGCATATATTAACAGATTAAGTACCACCACCTTTATTTCATACTTTTAATTTTAATTAGAAGGACATTTTATTGCACTGTGTGATCAGCAGTGGGTTTGGGAGTTACAGGAAAGTTTGTCTAGCTTAAGACTTTATTCCTGAAATTGAAAAGGCTCATCATGTTTTTCAATTTTTCCTACTTTAGTATGATGATACCCCTGATTACCTCTAGTCCTTTGGACTTTTCTACTACCTTAATTAAAATGTAATGAGAATGATGTTTATCATTTGCTGATGAAAGGAAATAAAGAAGTGCTGTGGATGTTACACACTTCTGGAAGAGAGAAGCAGATTTCATTTTCTGTGGACCAACAAAAAAAAGCGTAAGACTTTCATATTCCCATCAAATGACCGTATCTCCTCCTCCAAGGGCTGCAAGCACATTGGATGAATTTCAGAGGAAAAACATAGCTTTCAGGCATCTGTTATTTATCAGTTATTCAATTTATTATTGCCATATTCATGAAAAAAAACATTCCTTGTTAGGCCACTGTTCTGTCATATTTTTGCATTTGATTTTCTTTCTCTGCTGCATCTCTGAAATTTCAGCTCTGCAGTGCATAGCTTTTTTCACTCTATTCATTAACCTGATAATAATGGGCCAATTAATGCTAGCATTTGAAGGTAATGAATGAGTTTTAAAATTCCTATGTAAATGAGATTAGTAGGAAATAGGAAGTTACCTTAATTTATTAGAGAATATATCAACAAGAATGGATTCCCATATTAACCTCTGTGACTCGTGACCCATTATTGATTAAACAGTTCATGTCAGTGAACTGTTTGCTAAGGCCAGTTTATATTTATCTGACTCAAACAGCCTGAATCTGATTGAAATATGTAATATGATTGTGTAAAAAAAAAAAAAAAAAAAATGTTTCAAAGAGGTTAGCATTTTTTATGATCTGATTTTTCAGTTTGATATAATTTATTATGTTTTTGAGTCATAGTCTCATAGAATAATTCAGGTTGGAGGAGATCTCAGGAGCCAATCTAATCCAACCTCCTGCAGGGTCAGCCATGAGATCAGATCAGGTTGCCCAGGGCTTTACCCAGTTTGGTCATGAAACCCTCCAAGGGTAGAGACCGCTTGACTGTCTTCATGGTTGAAAAGTCTTTGCTTACACCCAGTCAGAACCTCTTGTTTCTGTTTATGTACATTGTCCCTTGCCCTTCCAGCATGTCCCACTGTGAAGAGCCTGCCTCCATCTCCTTGGTAGCTCCCTTGCAAGCAGTGGAAGGCTGCTGTTAGTTCACCCAAAACCATATTTTGTCCACACTGAACAGGTCCTCTCTGTTCCTTTGCCCAATCTTGACTATCCTGGTGGTTGCGGAGTGATGACCTCTACCTGGTTGATCAGGTTTGATTTTTTTTTAGATATTTTTTTTCAGGGGTCCCTAGTACTGGATGGAGCATTCTAGACTTGGTCTAATGAGCACTGAGTGGAGGGGAATAATGACTCCCCTCAATGAGTAGATCCTGCACTGTTGTTTATACCTTCTATGATACTTTTTATCTGCTTTTCAACATGACTTGTTTCTTAACTTACCCATAGTATAAATTACATGATCTGAAAAAAATACTACACAGTAGTACAGAAGATTCAAACTGGGGGAAATGCCAACCCCCTGAGAAATTAGCCCACACATTACCAATAAGGACTGGAAAAAATATTTATTTTCATGAAGGAGTGAGGGCCATAGTAGCCTCACCAGATGCCACAAGTATAGAAACATGTTGAATTATACCAGTTTTCAGAGTCGCTGTAAAACATTTTTTTATTTTTGCAGAACAAGAGGTTCTTCAATATTAGAACCACAGGACTTTAATTAGATTGTAAGGCAAGTAGATGACTTTGCCTAAAGTTAATCATCTGCATAATCACATACTTGCAGTAATGAATTACAAAATGTTTATAATACTGCAGTCAAATCTGTACTAACAGCCTATCTGATTTTTTTTTTCATGAGAACAGTCTCAGACCATTTGAGCCATTTTTTCCTTTATTTCAGGGAAATCTTTTGTTTCTTGTAGGCTTAGCATCACCATTAGGCTGCCATCACTAAATGTAAAATTTTAGGTTTCAGGGCACTCTCTTTTTTTGGACCAGAAGTCCTATCAGAGCAAATATGATGTGTGGTAGCATCCTAAATACTGAGTATTGTTGCTGACTGCTGTTGCTGATTTCATTATGACTTTTTTCTAACTGGCCAAAGGGCACCTGTTATTTTTTCATTACTTATAGTAATGGAAGTTAATATAGTTATTTATAGTGACTAGAAGCTTTGAACCAAGTTGGGGTCTCTGTAAATTCTGGACAACAGAAATTGAGAGATAATCCCTATCCAAAGGGCTTTCAATCTAAGCCCTGGAATCTGCAGACATTCTGGCATGTCATATAATTAGGTTGCTTCTCTTGAATTTGTCCCAGATTCTCTGCGATAAGCTTTGGTAATTGGCCTATTACTCTGGGTTTGTTACTTCTGGAGTAGGCCCCGGGGAGGCCTCATGGTGGCCTTCCAGTACCCACAGGGGGTCTACTGGAAAGCTGGGGAGGGAGTCTGTCAGGGGTTGTAGTGACAGGACAAGGGGGAATGGTTTTACACTAGAAGAGGGGAGATTTAGATGAGATGTTAGGAGGGAATTCTTCACTCAGAGGGTGGTGAGACACTGGACAGGCTGCCCAGAGAAGCTGTGGATGCCCCAGCCCTGGAGGCCAGGTTGGACGAGGCCCTGGGCAACCTGATCTAGTGGGTGGCATCCCTGCCCATGGCAGGGTTTGGAGCTGGATGGGCTTTAAGGTCCCTGCCAACCCAAACCATTCTGTGATTCTATCATTGGCTACTTTAAAATTTGTTGGATTAATCATAAGGGCACCTGAGTTTCTATAAAAAAAGAAAGGTTAATGAAATATTTTAATATTGCAAAAGAACTGTCTTAGTCATGAAACTGGACAAATGATTTTGGCTACAACTACCAAAGAAAATAGCTTGAGGCTTCTGTCTGACTTGGGATATTTGAGTCCAAACGTGTGAAATTTAACAGGTTTAATAGCTAGTGAAAACACAGTCTGAAGGGGGGGGGAGGGGGGTGAAGGCATACTCCTGGCAAACTTAGTAAGGACTTTTTAAATAGCGAAGATTAAGATGCAGTTGTAACACAGTGCACTCTGCAGTGTGAAGTATGGTCAGCAGGCACCTCTCATCTTCAGTGGATACCAAAACGACCAGCATCTGGCAGATGATTTCTCAGCGCCCTTACGCAGCTGGTTGAGAAAGGCCTACGGATTGCGGGGTGAATAACCGGTACTTTGAGCCGAGGTCTGTGCAGAACCATGTCAGCACCTCACCGCAAAGTCCTGCTGCCCGTCCTGCGGGCTGGCGACCCCCGCCCGCTTCGCTCCCGTGTGTTTAAAGGCTGTAGCTCGAGCAGGGAGTGAAGAGAGCCGGGGGAACCGCTGAGGAGCGGGGTTCATGCGCTGCCCGCCCACCTGCCACCACTGGGTGCCGCCATCCGCCGGCGGGCGCCGCTCCCCTCCGGCCCCGAGCTGCTGAGCGGAGCCCGGGGGCTGCTGGGAGCCGCCATTTTGTCGGCGTGCGCCGGGCGCTTGCCGCAGCCGGGGCGGGCGAGGAGGGGCCGGGGCTCGGTGAGTCGGCGGCGGTGGTACCCCCGCGGCGCTGGGGCGGGGGCGCTCGGTCCCCGGGTGGCCGGGGGGCTTGAGGGGTTAGCGGGGGCGGCTGCCGGGCCGGGGAGGCGTTGCCACGGGAACGGGCGCGCCCCCATCGCCCTGAGCACGGAGCCGAGCCGGGCCGGGAGCTCCCGTCCCTGGTGCCGCCGGCCTCCGCGCGGGGCTCCCTGCGGAGGTTCCGTGGTAGAGTCGCAGCGGGTGCCTAGGGGGCATCGCCTTTGCAGTGGTGTTTGGTGGAAATTCAGTGTTAGCAGCGCCCGAGGGGACTGTACCCGAGGCTGTTCCCTTTGTGCTGGAAGCTCTGGGTTTGTCAGAGTGCTCAGCCGCCGGGACCTTGTGGGCACACGGAGCCTGCTGGCCCCGGGTTGTGTTTTCGCAGAAATAAGGGAGCCCTTGTGTTAACAGAGCAGGGGCAGGGCAGCCTGTCACACCGCTGCCTGATCCTAGTACCTCTTGGCCAGAATGAATGATAAGGTGCGATGTCCGCAAGTGACTTCTCTCTGGATAGAACAGAATACTGTGTTTTCTTCACATAATTAACTAAAATAAACATTTCTTATGCTAGCATACACTTCCAAACTTTATGGGTTCTTTTGAACTTTGTCTCTCCTTCCCTATTTTTTTTTTTTTTTAATATCCATTTCAAGAACGTTCTTTCTGCTTCTTGTAAATAAAAATGCAGCCTTATTAAAGGTTTCTACAGTAAGAGTATTTGTTCTCTCAGGTCACTTTTTTCAGCTGTAATTCAAACCACTTCAAGCAGTTCTCTTTTGCCTAATAGTTATGTATTTATGCTGATAAATTTCTTTTTAATATTTGGTGTACTTCTGTTTCTGTACTGTTGTCTATCTGAGGCTCCTGTCTTCCTGATAGGAGCTGCATCATTGGGTGTAAGACCTAATTTTGGTCTTGATAATTTCTGTACTTTTAAACTATATTGTTAGGCTGCATTTGCTAAAAGCTGCATTTGCTCTTGAAGCTGCTTTTAGATAATTTTGCAGATCCGCATTGATGAGGTTTTCATTATTGCAATCTCACATGATTTTTGTACTTCATACAGTTACATGAAAGTGTTATTTCTTAAGTGAACAACCAGAAACTATAAGATCTTACACTAAGCCAGTTTGGAATGAAAAGCAGACAACCAAAGGAAAAAAAAATCGATTTTTTTTAATCAAACAAAATGTTAAATCCTTTTTATCTAAAACCTTAACGAAGTCATGTAGGATATACATTAACTTAATGACTCTGTATAATGAAGTCACTGCATAACAGAGAAGACAAACTCAGTTTTCAAAAGGTGAGTTTTCATGTGGTGGATTTGTTAATTAAGTTCTTATTTGGATATTTTTCATTTTCTTAAGCCCTTTTGCTACCTTGCAGTTTTCTTTGGGGCCCTTTAAAGAACACCTGACTTCTTTTGTCCTTAGAAAACTGGGCAGCTACTTGTTGGCCAAGAAGGGCCAGGAAATGAGTTAATGATAATCCTGTACCTCCTCTGACCTTGCCCTTTGTAACCAGCAGCAAAAGTGAAAGAATTCCGATGTGGGCGTAGGGTTTTCTTGGTTTCTTTTTGGCTGCTCCAGCTGATATGAGGCAGACTTATGTTTGTTATCAGAACAGTTAGAAAATGCATGTTCATATCTAAGTTTCTGAATTACAAAGACGGATTTTGTTGCAGGCCTCTTTGTACCCATGATAGCAATTCTACACCTGAAGCAGTCCTGCCTGGGTGGGAGAGGCAGCTGCAGGGAGCTGAAGAGTTTCAGAAAATCCAGTTTATAGTCTGATGCAGAACTCTCTGAGGGAGAAGAGAAGGCTGGATCATTGGATCTTTTTCTGCCTGCTTACAGGCTTTCTTCTTTTTGCTATCCTCTAATTTTTATTTCCAGGATTTTGTTTTATCCTCTTTGCATCTTTTGGAGTTTCCCCAGTCTTAAAACCCTCGAACTTTCAACAAAAACATCTGAATTTCAGACTTTCCCTGACCTTTGATTTTTCTCAAATTTAAAACATATTTTAGCTTGGATTTCTTGTCCAAAAGATGTAATTGTGAAATGCTTTATTTGAATCGTAGCCTTCTTAAACTATGCTGAAGGTTATATAGAAAGGAAATTTTTAACCTTTGTATTTCTAGCAGCAAGAATGTAAATATTGGAATTTGTTGTAGAGATTGGTACATAGTACAGGTGCAACTAGTATCTGCTTTGATTAATGTATTGCTAAACTTGGTTGATGATTGGGTACTAATTTCATAGGGGGAAGCTATTGTAAATACCCTTTTCATTTTACTTTTTGTATCAGGAGTTAACAGTCTCTCACAGCTTTTTATTTTGTCTAACAAGTGGTCTGTCCTGGAGAGGTCTAAGCCAAAATACTCCAAACGTGACTGTTGAAAGTCAGGCTCTGGAAGCAGATTTTTGAACCAGAGGGGGAGAAATATGTGGTTGTGCAGGAAGGTTGAAGGTATGTGAAGACTGAAGGAGACATCACAAAGCCTGAACTTGGTTGTCCTTCAGGACTAGGAATCCTTAGGACTAGTTGCTGATGATTCCGAACAACCCAAACTATGCTACAGAATATTTATTATTGCCTTTTCTATCCTTGATTGGTTATCGAGTTGATACCAGCAATCAGAAGTTTGCCCCCATCCATGTGCTGCTGTGCTTTTGAGTGGGAGAGGAAGGGAGAGAAGCTCAGTTCATGGGATGAGTTTCTGCACAGCTAATTTTGGGAGCACTTCCTTTTATAGAAATGGGAATTGTAATACTGTACGAGTACAAGTGAAAATTGTTACAAGAGAACTTGTGTGCCTCCTGTGTTAATTTTGGACTTGATGACTATCCAAAAATCTTCTTTACTAGAGAGCAGGTTCTATTTTAAAACTTGCTTGATGGGATCTTCCCAAAGTTGAGAAGCCATCCTCAGTGAGCGGCATTACTTCTGTTACATAAAGCGTAAAATGAAGCGGCATGTATCTTGTAGTCCACAGTCCTTCCCCCTGTGTGTTATGAACAGTTTCTTGTTAAATACAATGGTAAGCTGAGTGTTTTCAACAGGTGCAATTTTCATATTTCACTTTTGGTATGGTATTAGAATGAATCCCCAAGTCATCCCACTTTCCTAACAAACCTCACATGAAAGTACAGAGGATAGTCCGAGAGAGATTCCAACTTACACGATGAGGGCTGTGTGAGTGTATGCACATGTGCATGTACGGCCCCGCATGCAATAATGGTGAAGCGTTCCCACTGGTGATGCCAGGAAGAACTGTGTTGCTGTCGGTCCGTGAGCCTAAGCCCGAGCTGCCTGCCCTCCTGTGCTGTAGGAGGTCCCAGGCTCACTGCACTTCCCTCCTACTACACTTTCTTTCCTTACGATCTGGAAGATTCAGCAGGTTTGCTGTGGCATTAATCACTTTATTGTAGCTAAAGTCACATCTTAATACGTCTCCTTGATGAAAGCTGCTCTCTTTTTTCAGTCTTTTCCTTCAATTATGAGTTTAAATGATTTGTAGCGAAGCAGTAAAAGCTTGTGATGCTGCAACCTGGAGCACAGCTCACGCTCAAGAAGGGAGCTGCATCCATCCCAGGGCACTGCGGTTTTTGCTTAGCAGTTTATGCTCTTCCATATTTATTTAATGTATTTCTGTTGACTGGATAATTTGGTTTCTTAACCAAAAGAGCAGTAGCTCAGCTTTCAGAGGTTACATTTCTATAGTAGCACACTTCATAATCCCAGATTAATATTTTTTTTTTGTATTTAACTCAGCTGCTTTAAAGTTGACAAAAGCAGCTCGTCATTTCCAGTCTTAAGAAGGCTGGAACTGCATGGGGATGAAACTGCACAGCTTGCTTATTTGCTTCCTAAAGTTGCTCTGTTGTGGCTCAGGTATGTGTATCCTTTTCCTTGAGGACTCTTAGGGTAGCTTTGAAAAGGACTGCGCCTTTTCTGACGCAACTTGGAGGCTGCTAATGGTCATTGGATTGATTTAGGGAAGATTCATTAAAAAAACAAGCCAGCCCCCAAATTGTTGGTGTTGGTTTCATGGATTAAAGTATGTTTCAGTTTGTATCAAATACAACTGCCAAGCTCTTTGCTATTAAAGGGGAAGATTCTGGAAGTTTAGTTGCAATTTCCTGGTGTAGAACTTGTAGCTAAATCAAATTTCTATGAATAATACAGCAGTGAATGAGTTAAATGTTCTGAAATTAAAAAAAAAAAAATTATATAAAATGTAGATTTTCTATCCCATCAACTTTACTTCCAAAGTGTATGTACAATATAAAAAGTAATATTTTGGAAAAAAAAATTTTTTTTGTTTTCTCTATGTAACAGTTTTGTCCTATTACAAAATCTGAAATTGTTGTCACGTTGATTTGTGGAAGAAGCCTTTTATAAGAGGGGGAATGGTAAAATATTTAGGAAAATGAAGTTGTCAGTAGGGTTTGTGGAAACAAGATAGAAAGACTAATAGACTAGTTTTCCAGTAGGGATAAAAAAAAAAATCCGAAAATGCTGACTTTATTATTTCCCTGTGGTTTGTCTGTAAAGAACACTTACAGAATATCATTAAGCTGAAATGGTACAATTCTAAGTGACCTTGTAATTAAAATTGATAGCTGAATCATGTATAGACTTTGGTAGGATTTACAAGAGCCTTTCTTGAACAGTATTTCATAATGTTCCTGCTTATGCCACGTATAAAATGTTCATCCAACTGGAATTGCCAGAGAAATTTGAGGCTGCCAGGATTGCTGCTTCCTTTTTAATGTTCTTTTGTTTTGCTGGGGGGTTATATGGAGTTTTTTGCTCTTGGTGTTAGCGCTTCTCTTCTTATACCCATAGTCTCTTTGTCTCACTCTCAGTATGCTTGAGGTTTGGGTTTTGGTGGGAGGTTTTTTCCTGTGAATTTTTTCCCTTCTCCTAACCTATCTTATTTTTAGGTACTGTCATCTGTAGGCAATGCATTTCAGGGGCAGCAAATGTCAGATCTAAATTTCTGCTTTGGATAGGTTTCCCAAACTAAAGATGCCAGCATCTCTCTTGCACTTTACTGTGTAGTAAGCACTAGTAAGGTGTGGCACAGCTAAAATAGTTTTCTCCAGACCTTCATTCCTTCCTCTTCCTTGGTACAATCATTAACAGCTCTAGGTGGTTATGTTTGACTGATGCCTCTGTAGGACCTCATACTTAGGCTGCAACATGCCAGTATTTTCTACAGCGGCTGATATTTATTCTTTTCTTATACATAGAGCTAAAACTCTTCTCAAGACGTTATTTTGCAAGTTGGCAGACGTGATTTTTTTCTGTGCCCTTGGCAGATACAAATTTGTCTCACTCATCTACTGAAAGTACTGCCATGAATCCATTCTTCTTGTTTATTGTACTGCTCTGTACCCATGCGACTTCTTCATGAAGAAAAATACCTGGTAAAAATCCTTCTCGGAACGGTGTGCTTCTATTGGCCTGGTTATATTTGTTTCTAAGATTGATGGAGAGCATAAAAATCCTCGTGACTGAAGTCCAGACTTAGGAGGATCTAATCGCCTCCTGTAATCTTGAGCGGCTGACTGACTTCTTACGGTGTTAAACCTTGACAGGAAGCTAAGTAGGACCAGTTTGAAAAACAGACACAGTAAGCTGAGCTGATGCATTTACGTAGGATTTGGTGCCAGATCAAAGAGCATAGTGTAGATATATGCCCTCTTTATTTAAAAACAAAAAAACCCACAACCTTCTCCAGGCAATATTTTTTTTTAATGGTTATTGATACTTAGATATAAATGTGCTGAGGTTTGTAAACGCTTTTAAAATTTCTGTTGTTATTAGTCCTTGTAGGTATAAGTAAGTTAGTAGCATGTGTCTTCCTTGATCTAATTGCAGCTGAGCAGGCACAAAATGAAATTCAGTGAAGTGACACATGGACAGTCTGTGTGTCAGCTGGGACGGCGTGTCCTGTCTGGTATTTACTTGGTGCACCACTCTCACATTTCAGCTTTCAGTCAACAATAAACACTAACATTGCTGTCATAGTGAGCGTGTCAAGTAGTAGGAGCTGGGTGTTGAATGTACCCTCTGGTCAGGAGCACCAGGCTGTGCAAGTGTATTTCTGACCTGAAGGTTACAGCCACGCTTGCCATGTGGAAGGAGAGGACTTAAAAATAACTCCTTGTAATGTCAATCTGTTGCAGGATTAAGGGTGGAAGTCATGGCTGGTAAAACACAGTGAAAGAGAAAAGCAGGTTCTGTGCTTCCCTGAAGTATTGCAGTCCTGGGTGGTGTGGTGGTGTCATATTGTTGCATAAAATCATACCTGTTCATGTTCTTAAACTTGAATTGAAAATCTTTGACTTGCAAAGCCCAAGTGTGCAGTTTTTATTTTGAATAAGGTAATATCTTCGTTTTAAACTTTTGTCTGCGTTTTTTCATCTGAAGCTTAATCAATGGACTGTATTAATTGGTACTTTAGCTTGAAAGTGGGAGGTGTCTTGTGACGAATACCTGCAGATATTAAACTTGGCTCAGCTACTTGAAGGCTTTCAGGCTAAAATAGGCTTTGTTTACACACTGCACATGTAAGATACTTAATGCTTCAATAATAGTTTATATATATATATATATAAATAAAATCTCCTGGGCTTTGTAAGTGAAAACTAAGTTTAAAACTTCTGGACCTTCTACTTACGATTAATATGTGATAAATTAAATATGTGTCAAAAGGCTTAAATAACTTCCTCTTTGAACTTCAATCTACAGCTGGTATATGTTGTAAAGTTTTATGTATGCATGGTAGTTGGCTGCTTGTTATTAATCTACGTTTCTCAGCCATAAACTGTTTGAAAACTTTTTTTTTCCTTTTGCAGTTAATAATTTTGAGTTGTATGTAGCAAGTTATTGTTTATAATCATTGTTCCATGTAATATGTAAGGCAGCTGTTACAAGACCTGTGTAGAAATATTATTCTTAAGCAACAGTCTAGTTGTAACTTTACACTTTGAGCAGTTGATTTTAACAGCTGTCTGAAATAGAAGTAATTAAACTCAATGTTGTATTTCAAGTAGTACTGATGTATTTAAAGCAGTACATCCACAGAATAATATGTTAATGTAGTTTTCTGTTAGTTAAAACTGTCCTGAGAGATGTCAAATGGTGATGTTTAGAGGGGATGTCAAATGGAAAGGGCTCCATGATGTGGATGGAGCACTGTTCAGGCTAGCCGATACCTGCAGAGGGCTTGTCCTGCTTCTGGCCTTGCTGAGTTGAGATGCCCTTTGGGAGGCTTTGAGCACGGTGGCTGCCTCTTTTTACTCCAGGAGCTCAAAATGGTGCAATGCGGCTGATAGGATTTGAAGCAACTGTTTTATATATGACAACTGGACCTTATCTGAGTGCTAACTGTTCTTTCAGCATGTGCTTTTCACACTATTTGGGTCATGGGGATCAAGAGAGGTTGCTTATCCCTAGAGAACCCAAATGTGGTGGACAAATATTTTGATTCTCCCCATGTTGAGGACATGACTTTACTTCTTTCCTTAAAAAAAGTAAATAAATATTGAAGTACTCACAGCACTCTGGAAAACAGTGTTTGAAAGAATAAAGTCATTAATTTCAACATTCTAAATAATGAATTAATTATATATACGTTTATTGGTTTTGCCCTAATGTTTATTTCCAGTCATTTTCCCTTGATTGTTATAACCTTCAGCACAGTACATAGAGGGGTTTTTCTGCTTCAGATGGTGGTGTTACCAGCCTGAAAGGCATTGTCCTGTGATTTCCACGGCGGTAGAGGGTGGTGCAGAATTTGAGGTAGTTCTGTTTGTTTGGTTTTGCTTAGCATTCACAGTTAATTAAATGTAATCACAGCTGAAGTGATAAAGCTGGAAAAGAACATCTCAGTTAAGTGAATATAATCTCCATCATAACATCTACTATTTCAGTTTAGTCTTTGATCTTCTTGCTCCTCTCTTTGCATGTTTCCTTCTCAATTCCTTAAGTATAATTCAAACACACAGCTTTCCAGGAAGCACCAAGAGGATCAACAGAGTAAGTGAAATAAAACAAATAGAAGCCAATTTATATAATAGTTCAAAGCTCATGCTGTTATTTCTGCAAGGAGAGTCCGTCACATATGAGATGTACCACCTACGTGATGTTTCAAGTTCTGTAGCCCATATTTTTTGAAGGTGGTAAGTTATTTCAGGAGAAGAGGAGAAAATGTACAATTGAACTTGATATGCCTATAAGCACCCTGAAAAAGAAATCTTCCTTAAAAGAAGTTCTCTAAAACATAAATGTTTGCCAATTACTTGAAATCAAAATTTTCAGAACTTCCGTCTTATTAAATATATATATATATATATAAAATATAAGAAAATGAGGTGTCTTTAATTTTCCGTTGGGGTTGAGGGCAGGGGGTTGAGGTTCATTGAAAGAGTCCAGAGATGGACTGCAGGACCCGGGCTCGCCCATGAAGCATAAGCATGAATCAGAGGGTACTGGAGAAGTCGGGCCTCACTCAAGATACAGTGTTTGCTCTGATTGCTTTGGTAAAGTACCACATTTAGCTAATGAAAAATAATAACTTAGTGTGAGCAGTGTATGCATGTTATAATAAAGTTCAAACCTAGCGCACGTTGATGTATTTTTTTTATTTTTATCCATGCATATGAATAATACTGCTATATTAGACTTTTTTATTTTTTTAAGAATGGAAAATTTTCAGATGAGTTGTGATAAAGCATCAGTTCTTCAAGTTCTGCCTGTTCAAGTTCTGCTTCTTGAAGTGCTGCTTAAAACATGTTGGTAGCTTAAGAGAAATGGAGGCATAGGAAATTGTGTCTCTTAACTATTTTTTGACTTCCCACGTCCTACTCATCATTGCAGTGTGAGGTCACCCATCTGACATAAGGAACAAAGAAGGAGGAACCAAGAGGGATCTTTGTTTCTCTAGTAAATTCTTCGGATGTCAGACTTGAGCCTCTGTCTGTTTCCTCCCGTTTTGCTGAAGTGAGGGAGGGCGAATGACAGAGGGTGGCTGAGCACATTGTGATTTGCCTCAGTTAGTTTGTATCAACAGATCCAAAAGGGATGGAGAAGCTCTGTTCTGGTTTTAAAGTATATATACAATTTATTATGTAAAAATTTTTATAGGGTAAGAGTCGTGTTTTATGTTTTACATTGTTTCTGAGCTGGTTTCTATGTAAGTAAAGTAAAAAGAAAGATACTCTGCTATTCATACATTGAAAGCATGTGTATTTGTTTTTTCAAGATTGATTTTGAGAAGGAATCTCTGAAGGGTGTGAGTAAGCTTTGTTTGCTGCCTTCTGGGAAGTCTTGTAGACATGAAGATAAGAAAAAGAGTGTGCAGCTCAGGCTATTTGGGTACTACAAATCGTTATATGAACACAGCGTAGTAATAACGATGAGAGTCCATTAAGGTCATTTGAGATCTTTACAGAAACAGTCCTGGAAGATTTCAAAATAAGGCTTTTAAAAGGAAATAAACATGAACCTTTAAACTTGTTGTTATAAAAGCGGGTTTCTTTATTAGTAGTATGTATCATGACAGTTCTTGTATTACTACATGTAATTACTGTTTTTTGCCCTTTGAAAGTCCAAACAAACATATAGGTCAGATTTCTAGGTCAGTCAATGCAATTTGTTCAGTACCTACTTCTGAATTTGCTAAGCTAAAGCAGAGAAGCACAGTATGATTCAGTGTAACATCAGGTGTTACTACACTAGTTACAAACTGCCTTACAGAAATAATTTGGGTCGGTGCTCAGAACTAGTCACGTCTCTGTGGCTGCACGAAGTGAGCATGCCGGCTCTCCAACGTCATGTTTTCTCACCCTGCTTAGTGGTTAATGAGCTTTGTCATTTTGGCAAGCGAGGCGGTGATCCTGCAATGCACAGTAATTTTCCCCACCCGTGTCAGAAATTTGAATAAGTTTTTGCCTCTTCTTGCTAAATCTGGTATTATACAAACAGATATAATTGCAACATCTGCACTGACCGTACAGCAAGTATAGTCGGTGTTACTGCAGGTGTTGGGGAATGAGAACTGAGAACAAAGCTTTTGGGCAGATAAAGGCCTCCTGGTTTTTAGATGTTTTCAGCATTGTTCTAGTTCAAGTTTCTCTTTTTTTAGACTGTCTCAAGCAAATGCTTTTCTTTGAGCAAATGTAGCTCTCAAGAAGGGTGTCGCATTGAACTAAAGTCTTTGATGGCAGTAACTGCTGACAGCACAGAGGGTCTTCCTGGCAAATTTTTCTAAGGACAGATAATAACTGCTTGCCCGTTTCTGATTTGCTTTACATACCTTACTGGTGTAAAGCATGTTCTTGCCTAACACAAGGAGCAGAGAGCTGTGGAGGTACTGCGGGCAAGGGGCAGTCTGGACCTGCTGTGGGCTGGTCCCAGCTTATCCCAGGCAGCCCTGGAACTGATGGAAATAATGGGGAACCCCGGTGCTTTATGTCAGGCTGCAGAACAACGTTCAGACCAAGAGACGTAGCACCCTTTCCTAAACTTGGCTACCTGGGGCTGGATTCACCTGCCTGGGGGTAGGCTGCTCCCTGCCAGTAGGGGCACGGGTACCCATAGGCGGCTGTCACCTGCAGGCAAGCCACACCAGAGAAGGAACCCCTAATTTTGCAACACCAACTCATCCTATTGCTTTGTATTAATGAAGTCCTACCAGTAATGAGTTAGGTGGGTGCTTACTTGGAGTAGTTTGTCTCGAATGGAGGGAGTGGAGTGCACCAGGTGTGCAAGAGGAACTGATTCAGGGACAGGACCACTTCTAGTGCGAATTGCCAGGGCTGGACGCTAGCTTGGCTTTTGCTCCTGTGCTCACATGTGAGCTCTCAGTGCTGTTTCAAATCACAGGTGGCTTTTTGGCCATTTGAGGAAGAGAAGTGTCCTTTGACCACTGAATGTGACTTGGTGTGTCCTGTGTTTATTTTTGTGGAACTGCTAAAAGAGGAATTGGCCTCAGAATTTGTGGTTGGTTTATTGCAAAGATTATTGGTAGGAAATTTTTGGAATATTTAAAATAAATGTGGTACTATTTTATCCATAATATGTGTCATTTTTTGTTGTAGAGTAATGAGAGGTTTTTTTCCTCGTGGAGTTCAATGGATGCTGCTAGCAAAGCAGTGTGTTTGTTTGGCAGTACAAATATTAGTACATCCTCTGAGAGAGGAACTAAAGCTGTGACTTGTTTCCTGGCCGTGCTGTAAGTCCAGGAATAAAAATAAGCATAGATAGAAGGCATCTCTTGGCTTTGGCATGGCTGGTAGTAAATAAACATATCCTTAAGCATTTTTAGGATTAGCATCTAGCTTTGTAAAATTATATTTTTCCTAAATATTTTGCAGACTTCATATTGTGTAAGTTGAGGGACTACAACTCACCAAGTTTGCATCTGACTTGGACTGAAAAGGGTTGTTCTGTCTTGCTCTGCTCTGCACCTGGCAGCACTCATTGAAATGAGGATAAAACCGCTTACATGACCTTGAAGATTTACCACTTCCTTGAACTTAAGGGTCTTACAGAGGAAAACCAGCTAAATTAATGTAGTACCTGAATTTTTCATTACAGTTGGTAGGTTTCGGAGTCCTCTACAGAGTAAGTGGTATCTTTCCCTGTGGAAGATGAAGCTGTTTGGCAGCGCGTACCAGGAAACTTCTAACGTGGAATGCTTACGTGGAATGCCTCCCTGTACTCGTGTAATGCTTACCTGTACTCTAACTTCTTTGTCTCTCTGGGGAATGTACTTGTGTCCTCTGGAGTGTGGTTGGGCTGGCTGGTTTCTTTCTCAAGTCCTTGTCATCTGTTCTTAAGGTCTACCCAGTTCTGCGAACTAGGCCTTTGGTGTGGCGGGTCGCATGCTCTCTCTCTGTAACCTCAGAGTAGTATTTTCTCTCATCCCCTTACTACTTTATTGATCCCCTATGCAATCACTTTGGCATGAGTAAGGTTGAACAAGCCTCTTCCATCTACTCCACCTTTTCTTTTGTGCTTCTCCCTGAGCAGGATTGACCAGTCAAGCACATGCTGAAGTGTCTCTGTCTAAAGGATTTACATCCTGTCAAAATTTGATAGATATTTTGTTCTGTTACGTGGCTTTCGCAGTGAAGCTCATTATTATTTGAAGTAATAGACTTAAGTAATAGTTCTCAAACAGAATGTGATTTTCTATATATTGGCTTTGTCTTGCTGCTGATGGTATCTTTTCCCTTTCCTGGTCACCAGTTTTCATGATGCTGAACTTTAAGGACTTCATCGCAATACCAAAATGGGTATCAGCTTGTCCAACACACATGAGCTCAAATATTCCCAGCAGAATAGAAAAGGGCAGCACAGATGACCTGGCTGTTAGATACATCTTGTATCTTTTTACCTACAAGATAATGTCATGAACTTAGCTATGTTATTGCTATGAATGGTGTAGTTAATTAAGAACCATGGAAAATGTATGCTTTTTTTTGTATGTGAGCTGTTTACATTAGTGCAAGCTCTTAGCCTTGAGGCTCAGACAGAAGAGGCTTTTTTGCCCACAAGCCTAAAGATCCCAAATCCAGAAGGTTTTATGTAATTTTTTCCTCATGATTTACACTTTTTGAGTTCTTTATATGAGCAGTACTGCTTCTAATTGCCATATATACGTTTTTTTTATCAGAAATAAGTGAAATTTCCTTCCATTCAATGAAACATCTTTTCAGAATAATAAATGCAGTCTAGTTCTGTTTTCCAAGCACTGCTGATGAACTGATTGAGATTGACCATGAAAATAAGAACATACCTGTGCTCCATAGCCAGCACTATGAGTGCTAAATTCTTGCCTGATGGCCTGCCTTGTAAAGTTGCAGGTGGGAAATAGGATATATTACAGGACTCTTATGTAGAGAATGGCACTTGTTTAAATAAATACATTTTGTTCTTCCATTTCTTTTTGCTAATCGCTGAATTACTGCCTTGTGCTATGAAGTTTGTTCGAGCACTCTTGTAGTAATTCAATTTACCGCTTAGCGAAGGAGTAAACTTGAGAAGTCTGTCAACAGTAGCCTGTGTTTTACATGAGGTTTTCTAAATAATCATATCACTGCACTTTTTAGGACAAGGGATGCATTTTTACTGTACTCCTACTTAATCTGTTTTGGGATGAAGGTTGTGATTGCTTGGGCTTTGTACACCAAGTTGCTTTCTCTCATCCTTATGGCAGAAGGGGCTCGTTTGAGCGCTTTTAGCAGCCACCTGCTACAGAGGGGCCCAGGGTGCTCACACAGGAAAAGCATAGGCAGAGGTAGGAGTGGGACCGGTGGTAGGGAGAGAGGCTGGCTCCCTTGGGGAGGGCAGGGAAGGCAAAAGCTGGGGTGGTGGCAGAAATACAGGAACCTCTTGTGCTTCTGCTGGCCAGGCACGAAAAGAAGCAGTGTGCTGGGCACCAGCACTAATCCTGTGTAGGGCAAGAAACTGAGCTGAAAGGAGAGCACAGCATCTTAATAAATGGACAGTGAAACATCTGAATTAATTTACTCAGATATTTTGCTAAAAGGAAAACTGAGAAGTATGTCTTGAAAATATAAACACAAATCCGAAGGCTATTTTTTTCTTTCTGATGATGGATTTACCAGTTGATGCCAATCTGTAATGGACAGGTGGTTGTGGCATTAGTACGGGGGAAACAAAGATAGTTGTGCTGCGAAACTGGACTGTAAAATCTTGCACATGTAAATCAAAGCCAGACTACATCACATTCAGTAACTTCATATTTTGGGTTTGGAAGTTTTTTGGCAGAGTTTTTGCCCAGAGCTTTTGTTAAATACTTAATTTCATTCTTGAAATTTTTTTCTTTTTTTTTTTAAAAAGAACATTGTTTTAAATTTATAAATGCATAAACTTGTATACATTCCAGACAAATTTTTATTGGTCAGGTTTTATGATTCGTTGCTGTAAAACATTATGATCTTCCAGGCTTTATTTTATTTTTGGTTTAGCAGGCGAGGGTGAGATGGGAGGAACAGGAGGAGGCATTCTTTGTATATTTAAAGGATAGCTAGTTTAGTTTAGCCTCTTTCCAGGCTTGCAAATGTGTACCATGGATTCTTCTGTCTGAAATTAACATCTATGTGCTTCATTTAGGAAATCTGAAAGAAGAGCCCTGCACATGAAGAGATGACGTGTAATGGCCCAGGTAAATTTGAGCCTCGTGCCACTCCAGGCACTGACTGCGACCAGGACTGGGCCCAAGAACACCACCGACTAGGAAGCTTTGTTGAATTTCCACTTGATTGTCCGGTTTCAGCATCAGCTCTGGCACAAGCTGGCTTTGTTTATACCGGCGAAGGCGATAAAGTGAAGTGCTTCAGTTGCCACGTGACTATTGAAGGATGGCAGCCTGGGGATTCTGCAGTTGAGAGACACAAAAACCTTTCCCCAAACTGCAAATTTATTACCGAGTCTACTTTTTTGGAGAACGATCTGCATCCTCTTGCCCAGAGCTACCAGCATAGAGCTGAAAATGGCAGCAGCAATTCGGCGTTCTCGCCTGCTCTGGATGACTTGCCTGAACTGGAGGCAGACTACCTGTTGAGAACTAGGCAGGTTGTGGATATGTCAGATATTTTGTATCCTAAAAACCCTGCTATGTGCAGTGAAGAAGCAAGGTTAAAGTCTTTTCACAACTGGCCCTCCTATGGTCTGTTGACGCCAAAGGAATTGGCTAGTGCTGGACTCTATTACACGGGTGTTGGTGATCAAGTGGCATGTTTTTGTTGCGGTGGAAAACTGAAAAACTGGGAACCTAGTGACAGAGCGTGGTCAGAACACAAGAGGCACTATCCCAGATGCTTTTTCGTCCTGGGCCGGGATGTTGGAAATGTTCCAAGTGAATCTATTCCTGCTGAGCTTGGAAGAAATGGCCTAAACAATGAACAGCATCCGAGGAATCCGTCCATGGCAGAATATGAAAGACGGATACAAACCTTTTTAAATTGGATATACCCTGTTAACAAGGAACAACTTGCTGAAGCTGGGTTCTATAGCATAGGTAAGACGGACCTTAAAATGGCTAATATCTCTTACAAATACATTTTAATTGAAAAAGTACTTTATCATGAAAAAATAACCATTTTGTTATTCTAATATAGAATGATTTGCTGGAATTTTAGTTGAGTTTTTAATTCATTCCACTCTGCTCTGTAAACTAATTTTTGTAGTTCTTATATAAAATATCCATAACATCAAGTTTTTTTTTGTTTGTTTTTTTTAGCAAAATATAAACTTATCATAACTTTATTTTTCTAGCAGTAAAATGCCAAAATGAATTCTCCTTGCTGGCTAAAACTTTGTTAATCTATCTTTCACAATGACAATTATTGAAGTTAATATTTTTTTTAAAATACGAAGTGCTGTCTTTCAGGTAGTGACCTCAGGTTTAACGAGTAGGCTTGTGGCTCATACACAAGCCTATGAACAAGGCAATCCAAGTTGTCTGCCATTTTAATTAGGTAATGTGTTCCCATTATCATAGCATCTGGACACCCAAAACAAGCCAATGCCATTATGACCTACAGTAAAAGCTTTTTGAAGACAATGACTCTACTGGCAGAGTTTTTACTCTTAGAAATGTAGTGTATAACTTGGATAAGGCTCTGATATCTTTGTGCATTGGTTTCCCAAGTTGGAGAAGGCAAATAATTCCTTATTAGATTGAATTCCACAGTGCAGATAAAGCTCTTTGAAATTCTTCACTGAGAGATGCTGTGCAAAGTATGGCTATTATTAGGTCACAAAGAAAAGGGGGATTATCCAGGATAACTTCATCTGATCTTAATTGGCTTCTATCTTGGTAGCTCCCGGAAGAGCTGTTTAATCTGATACCATTTGTTTTACTTGTGGCCATAAATGAAACTGTTGATATATTCTTATATGGGTGATACATGGGCAATATTTGTACCCATTAGAATTGTTTTATTAATTTCATCTTGAATTCCTAAATATAACTAGCTTACCACAGCCAAGAGAAATATGTACTGCGGAGGTACGCTAAAAGGGCAGTTTGGCAGACCAGAGAGCTTTTAAAGTGACTTCCCTGGAAACTGTTTCTGGGGGGCTGAGAAGGGTTTAATGCTGCAGAAAACAAGTATCCCTACTTTCTCTCATTTCAATCACCACACTACCTAAGCAGTTTCTGTTGCAGTCTTTAATTGTAGCAGGCCCAATGCTAGAACTGAGAGATGCAATTTCTTCTAACACCTGAGCCAGTTATGCTACAGCTGTGTAGAGCCCATTAATTTTAATGGTGAAGTGGAGGAGCAAAAAGGCACATAAGCATCCTTTTGAATTAAGTTTCTATTAATAATTTTCACTCTTGCTTGCTTAGCTGTGACTTAAATAGAAAACAGATCTCTGGTCATGAGGACAGATAAAGTTGTGTCAATTACTTTCCAAATAAATTCTTTGTGGTAGTCACATAATGGTGTGCTTATCAGTGGAATGTGCTATCTGATAATAGATTATTTTTAGCATTTGCTTTTTATCTGTATAATTACATGCTAAAACGGAATTCAGAAACATTTTATATGACTCATGTTTTGTATTTTTTTTTAAGCTCAAGTTTTTTCCTGAATGTTTGTTTCAGATCATATTTACTATGTCCTCCTTTAAATTTGATTTTTTTCTTCCAGTTGCAATTGCTAATCAGTATTACAAATACTTTTTTTTTGTTTCTGGTTTTTCTTCCTTAATAACAGAGTTTTATTTGAGAACTCACTTTTTTTGTAAGCCTAATACTGACTTTATCCTCATGCGTTTCCTAAGGTAACGGTGATCATGTTGTGTGCTTCCACTGTGGTGGAGGATTGCAAGAATGGAAGGAAAATGAAGACCCATGGGATCAACATGCCAAATGGTTTCCTGGGTAAGTTATATTTTGCTGTTTTCTTGTGGCATGTCTAAGTCTTATTTATAGTATATTATGTCTTTATGACAGAGCATATGAATAAATATTTCAGAAATTTGGCTATGGCTTGACGTATTTATGAAAGTAATTTCATTTTCTAGTTGCTCTCCTCCTCTTCCTTCATTTCTGTCATGTAGGCACCAACGTATTGTTATCTTCCATGTTTTATACTTTGTGGTCGTCATTTTTGTTATTCCATCTGTTTTATCTTCTATAATCTTGCTGTTATGTGTATAATGATCCAGATATACTTTAATGTTGTATTGCAGGCCTCAGAAGAGGATATTAACACAATGTCGTCATTGAGAGGTAGAAGGGACTTATTCTAAAGCGGGTGGGGAAAGAACTAAATTCAAGAGGTTGAGGGCACAGCTAAGTCATTAGAAGTGATCAGACTGAAAGTCTGCCATGAAATTTTACTTTCTGAAACTAAGTCAGTATTATATGTATGTCAGCTTGATTGTAGGGATTATTAAAGGGAAGAGAAGACTTGTGTCTGGAGTTACTGACATCTCAGCTAGCATAATTGTGAAGTTTTGTGAATACATATCTGATTATTTCCTCATTATTCAAGCAGTATATTCTAATTGTTATTTTAAGAGCTTGATACCTGCCAAAGTTTTTAATTTAAGTCAGGATACAAAATGGCTAGTTTACTCATGGTGCAAACAAACCTGAAGAAATCAGTTATGGTGTTGAATTCAAAATAGACTTCTGCATAATTTTCAAGGATTGAGGATTCTAAACCTGTAAGTGGTTTTTAGAAGGTTGCCTATTTTCTAAAATCCCTTTTGAGTCATTCCTTCTTTCCTCATTGTCTCTTACAGGTGGGTAAAACCTGTCTAAGTACAAAGTGTAAGCTACTTGTATAAAAAGGTGAAAGATATCTATCTTTTGTGTGTTAGCTGCCAAAGTCGTCATCTGCAGTGAAAGATTCTCTGGAAAGTTTAAGTTAATGTTTATGCATTAGCTGATCTTTTTTTTTCCAGTAGTGATACAAGCATCTCTTAAATATTAGTCTCTCCCAGTTAAAAGCATACAATTCCTAGTTTTGGGCTTGCTGTAGTAAATGATTAAAAGATATATTTTCTTGCTGCTACATTTCACTCCTCATATGGGTTTGTCTTTGTTTTAATTTTCTTTGTTGTGAAAATTGTTTCCTTAAATTATACCTAATCTGATTACCTTCTCTCAGATAACAAAAACTCCATATATAACTTTTAATTTACACATCCACTTCAGTGGCAGTGTTTGAGTCTCACAACATGCTATGTATGTCTGTGAACTGCTGAAGGTAGAGAACTACTAGGGAGAAGTTACAGCGTTCCCTACATCTTCTCATAAATAAAAGCCGTGCCCAGTGGCTAGGACTGGTTGGAAAACACAAGGCACCTGCCTTACCAGGCAGGTTACGTGGGCTTTTCTTTGCTTACTAAAGACCAAAAGAAACAGCATTTTAATATAATGTTAGTTACTCATTGGAGTCCTATCTTTTATAAATTTGTGGTGTCGGATGGCCTGGCCAACAACTCTTTAGCTTTCTGTTTCACCAAAAACATGCAACAGTAAGTATTGCTGAAATGATTAAGATGTTTTTAGAAATGCTAAGGTGCTACTGATGTTGATTAAACATTTAGAGATTCAAGAAGCAAGCATTCTGTATGATGTAGGAATTCTGTTGAACCTTTCCAATGCCACATAATCAACTGTTGTTTGCTGCTTGTGTAGTTATATTAAAACAAAATATTTTTGTTTATAGATGCAGGTTCGTGAGAGAGGAAAAGGGACTAGAATTTATAAATAATGTTCACTTAGGAGGTGGATGTAGGGATTCAACAGTAAGTGCCTTGCTTATTAATCAAATACCATTTTGTTAAAATAAAAAAAGAATATTAACATAATTTTCTTATGGTTGCTCTTCTCATCTGTGTAATTTATAGTCTTCCTGCTGCTTCATTCATTAGCAAAAAAGTGAAAAACATTGAGGTATATTTTGGGTTCTGTTATTTGGGGTTTATAGATCTCACAGTTCTTCCTAATTACGTTATGGATCAGAGGTAGGGTACCTTTTATGTGTTGTATATTTGATACTAAACTAATGCTATTTTTTTGTAGCCTAGGAATCAATGGTTTATGAATAATTTCATTATTGAAGTGTAGTAGATATCTTTTTTTCTTGTTAGTAGGGCATTGGTAAATTGTATAGTTACCAAAAAGTAAATCTGATGTTATTTTAGAATTCTTTGGTAGACTAAGAACTATATAAATCTTATCATTGCAAAGAAGTGTTAAAATGAAAATTTAAAACAATATAAAAAGCATAACAAAATAAGGATCCCTTTTTAATCTGTTCTCAACAATGACAATAAAATAACCAAGATCAAATAGATATTTCATGTCTTGTAACTATGTAGGTTTCCCTCTGCCAATTTCAGAAGTGTAATTTTGTCATCTTTATATTACTTTTTTTAGATAGAAGCTGCTGAAGTGACAGTACTTCCTAAAGGTATCTATTTATTAAAACAATCATTTTATGATTAGGTATAAAAATAATAAAAACTATTTTGGACTATCCATATTTTCAGGGATAGTAAAGGAAATGGTTAATTTCAAAGTTGATTATTATATTTTTCAATAACAAATGGCAGGCAAAATGTTGGGTGATATTCTTCCACTGCTCCATTGCTTCTAAGCAACTGCACAGTGAGGTTTATTTTCCCTGGAAGAATTTGAATCATGATAGGATAAATATTGTAAAGAAGAGGTAGTAAACCATGAAAGTACTGATAGGGTGCAGTCTTATTTTTGTATCTAGGAAGTATGCGTCAAGTATTTAATTAGTAGTGTTATGGGATAAATTAAAGAATACTGAAATGAAACAGTTGTTGCTTTTCAGTGAGGCAGGGAGAGTTCGACTGTTGAATGGCAAGGAATAGGAAGCTAAGAAAGCTTAAATAGCTTGTTACATTTTCGATTATTAGACATTCCTGCAATGTTTCTCACAAATATGAAGGAATAAAAACACAAGATAGTTAAAGGAATAGTAGGAAGACAGCATCGTGACAGGGAATGATAGCTGTTGCTATTAAGAGTGTTTACACAAAACCTATTTTAGAAATCTCTCAAATGCTGCTCTTTTATGAGAGGAAATTAAGAATTTTGCTCTTTGAATAATCTTGTGAAGTAAAGAAGAAATTAGTCTTACATTTAAAAGAGGAGTTGGAAATAAGTTACACTGCTAACAAACCTATTCAAACAGTAACATTGAAAAAGAGGAAGGAGGAGGTCCAATAGACTGAAGTCTGGTTTCCTACAGCTGTATTTTTATTTTTTTTTTTACTGTGGAGAGGCTTACTTCAGAAATAGGACAAAAATCATGCTTGTGTTTTGGTTTTGTAAATTCATATTTTTTGGTTTCTATCACCGCATACATGATTTTTTTTCTTCCCCGAACTGAATTACAATTAATGTAATGTTAACAAATACTTATGTGTTTATTGTGCCTTGGGATTTCTGATGAATTTCAGCTAACGTTCAGTTATGGAATTTGTGATATTAATTATATAAGACATTTGATTTTAGAAATTACATTGACACTGTTGAAGTAGTAGATTTGAATAGTAAACCCAGGAGTAATGTTGTTATAAGTAGATGAAGAGAGTCTAGGAAGTCTAGGAAAGCTAGGGTTGAAGAACTCAACTCTGAAATTTTCAGTGTTTTACAAAGCAATTCCTAGAACTAGCAAAATTTCCTAGTTGTTTTTTTTTGCTAAGTATTTGCAAAGGTGTCTTAGAGAACTATTGTGAATACTGTCAGAAACTCAGTCTCACTCTTGTTATTTTTTTTTCCTTGTTTTAGATGATGACTTACAGAATCATTTGGTACAAAATGCCATACACATGGGTTTCAGTTTGTCTGAGATTAAAAGCATTATGCAAAAGAAATTGCAGATGTCTGGAGCAAGCTATACATCTGTTGAGGATCTGGTAGCAGACTTAATAAGTGCTCAAAAAGAAAATCTAAAGGAAGAAACACCAAATGAAAACCCACTTGAGCAAGGTGAACTTATTAAATTGTAAAACCTATGTGTGTATTTTCATATCAGCTCTTTAGCCTATGAAATAGATCCTATTATTATCTATCTATCCTCAGACCTAAGTCTTACTTAATTTAAAGATAGAGTATTATAACTTAAAATTCAAGACATTATTTTTGGACATTAAAAAAGATGAACAAGGGGGTAATAAAAATATTTGAGGTTAGTAGCATTTAGAAATATCATCTACAAAATAAATAGTGTTGTATTAATACCACAAAGCTGTATAATATTGAAATAGTCTAGCGTCCTGCTGGAAAAATTGATACGTTAACTAAAAAGACAAAATTACTGTGACCAAAAAAAAAAAGGCAAGGATAACTATAGATGCGGGGACTCTAGTGGCAAACTGAAATAGACACAACAATGTTCTGTCAAATATTAGGTATACACAAAATTAAAATAAATACTCCACTGTTAAGACTTTTCAAATATAAAGTTAGCATTAGTACTAACAGCACTGGATAGAAGCATTTTCCTTCTTGGCAAGTAAGAAAAAGTGTACTTCTAGGTGGTGTTTCTTTTCAATTATTTGTGTTCCAGCTGTGCTGGGACGTGCAGGTCATGGTCAGAAAGCCGTTGTGGTACATTCCACAAATAGACCAGAAATGAGATTTCTGACTCAAGAGACTTGTAGTTTGAAGACAAGCATATGGGTGAATTCACAGGGAGGGAAAAGACCATCTGGTTGGCATGATAGGCAGGGATGTTATTAGCCCACTCTTTTTGATAAGATTTTTCGTAGATATTATTTGGATAAAGAATTTGCAATGAAGATAGGCATAATTTTTTTTGTGACTGATTGTGGGGAATTTTTACCAAGTGGTAGGGGAAGGCCTTTGAATTGTGCATTTTCAAATGGGGCATTCTATAAAATCCAGAGCTAATGGAAAATGGATTCATTCTAGATTACAATTCTTTAAGCTTTTGAAGTATAGGCATTTTTGTAAACAGAGATAGGGAAGGAAATTATATCCTCATTCTTCTAATTGAGGAAACTTGCTAAGAAAAGAAAATCCAAATTACGTAACCAGTATCAGTGAACCTTTCTTTCACATTCTTTATAGATTTTGAGAAAGCTATTCATGGGAAATCTTTGGAAAGAAAAGTTCCTAATTGAAATATGCATAGTCTAGATTCCATGTATATTTCAAACTCAAAATATAGCAAATATAGATACTTTCCCTGCATTGGCCCTGGAGGTGGTGTGTGTGTGTGTGTGTGTGTGTGTGTGTGAGTGACAGGAGGATTCCATGTTACAGTGTGGCTTCCTGTCATGTGTAAATTTATTTTTTGCTTTTTAAAGGTGTGACCTTTAAATCATATGAAGAGAACCTTGTCCCTCTGTGAAGAGCGGAAAAATTAGATGTAGATGCTATTAAAGTATGTTAACTTTTTTTCTATGTGTTTATTTTCCTTAGATCTCAGTATGGAAGAGAAGTTAAGGCGCTTGCAGGAAGAAAAGCTTTGTAAAATCTGTATGGCTAAAAACATATCAGTAGTCCTCATTCCCTGTGGCCACCTAGTTGCTTGTAAGGAATGTGCTGAAGCAGTTAACGTATGTCCTTTGTGTTGTACAAATATTCTAAAAAGACAGAAAATTTTTATGTATTAGCATACAGTACTGTAGATGCAACTGTTTCCTGCTTTATTTCTTTAAATGTGTATAATGTGCTAACAGACGGTTGGTTTTTCAGCAGTCTAGCACACCTATTTATGGAGCATCTCACTTTAGGGATAATGTAAACAATAAAGCTTTAATCAACACTCAGAAATAGGAGTTGACTGTCAGAAGCTGCTAATTTTTGTTTATAACACTCATGTTCAACTGCCTCCTCATTGCACTACTTACTTCTTTTGTTTTTACTTCAAAGTCGTAACCTCAGATAACTTCCTGTATTTTCAGATCTTCTATTTGAGTGTTCACACTTCTATTAATGTAACAAATACATGAGTTAAATATACATATTCTTTCATGAAATGGAATAGGAAAACTGAGTGTTCTGATGGAGCAGTAGTGATGCTGCATTTTCCCCCACTAACAAATCAGCCAAGTCATACTGAGTGAAAAGTGTATATATATATTTTTTTGCTATTTATTTGTAGTCTGTTTCTGCTAATTGTCATTTGCTCAGCTCTCATTTATCAAAAATAGAGCTGGTTAACTTCTTCGGAATCAAGGATAAAAACAGTCTAATCAGAGGAAACAAATTGCTTTAGAATAGTTTTTATGTTGTTACTTTGAATATTCAAATGTCTGAATTTATTTTCTGGGGGTTACAATACTTTCTGATTCGTTAGATGCTACCATATATCTTATACCCTACTAATCCAGTGTTACTGGTTTTAAAAAAATATCAGCTAAAATATCATGTCTGCTAATTTTATTCTTGTCACTTGCTCATCTAAAGAGTTAGATTCCCATAACATCAGTAAGAACAGGTTTGCTATACTGAATTGTCATTTTTTTTTCTAGCTACAATTGCCTCTGAAGGATGTCTGTCTTCTTGTCATTCATGTTTATGCTTCTAAGCTTCTGTAACCAGCCTCCAAATAATCATTAACAGGCTAAACAAACATATGCAACACATACAAAGAAATAGCTCTGAATATTTCTGATTTTCTTCTCTTTTCTTTCTTGATTGACAAGTTAGCAGCATCCTCACAATTAATGGACCCTTTTGAAACTACTTTAAACTTTAAAAATATCGTAATTGCCTCTGTATAGCTGTGACTAACAAAAGACAAATTTTAACTGATGTTAATCATGATGTTAATCAGAACATTCATTCTTAAGTTCATTTTATATGCTACTTACAAACATAAAAAAGTGCAATTAATCCCAGGATGTAATCATATGGCAGTATTTAGATTTTTCTGCTGACAAACTACGTGTATTTAAAATTTTTTAAAATTATTTTCTTAATTGATTTTTTTTCTGTAAACTCCAATACTGAAAGGTAAATAAATCTTCTGTAAGTTCAGTTCATAGACCTAGCTTGGCAAAGCCTAAGGAACACAAAGCTTTATTTATGTGATCATTCCTTTGCTTCATTTTGGTAGGACTCTGTAACTGAAGTTTATGCCAATACAGCTGTATGAAGAATCAGGCATTTGATAAAAATTGGTGTATACTAATTTTTGAAATTCAGATATTATGTGTATCATCTCAGGTTTTAGCTTCTTGAAAACATAACGTGTGATTGAAAATATTGTCTTATTTCTGTAAGTATGGTTGTGACATAATTCAGAGACTGTAAACCAGCTGCTCAAAGATTTCACCTTATGTTTGGTACTGCTACTCTGTAACTTTGTCTGTTCTGATAAAACAGTTCCTGTCTCCCCATTTATTTTTTCTGTTTTAGCTGTATATAAGTGGCCTCAGTAAACTGCTGGTAGCCTTCTGTTTTTCTCAAAAATTCTTCTGTATACCGAGTTCATTCCTCACAAGAGATCTCAACAGAAATGAAGGAGATTTTATATACCTCAAGCCCTTCATTATGACAGTAGCTGTCTTACTGTAAAATTGCCCCATGTACACAAAGATGTTCAATGTTCTTTTTTCTCATATTTGTAATATTTAGCATTATCCTAACTCACTTTACTGCTGATACTTTAAGTACAGCTGGCTTACAGTCACTCCAGTTATGTGACTTCCTTATTTTGTGGATGTACTAATATGTTCTGTGTACATAGAAATTTTATCTTGGAGTTGTACGCACTGAGTAATATATTCAATTAATGATACTTTATACAGAATATAGTTTTTTAAATATGATACAAGTTTTAAATCCAAGACACAGAAACATAATGTCTCTATTTTTTGTTAGATATTTGTTATGATTATATGAGATTTCACAGAACTGACATGTTGTTCTGGTGCAATTTTGTGAATATTTTAAATAAAGTGCAATCCAGTTGTTCCCGGAGTAGCATATTTGATTCTTACATCAAAAGATGTCATAATAGAAGGTTGCTTTCTGCTGCATTTTTGGTTTGTAACTCAACTGTTCCTAATTAACATGTGTTAGTAAGGATGATATTTTGAGAGGAAATAATCCATGTTTTGTATGAGTTAAAAACTGTTGATTTTAAAACAAGTTCAATTAGCTAATTTTTGCAATAAATTAGAATTTAATTCTTAGGAATATACGACTAGAACTTAATAAAGAATTCAGCACTTGGATTCATATTCCTCTTCTGGGAAAAAATAGATATGTCGTTCTGGTAAGAAAGGTTTTATTTTTGCTTTGTGTCTTTTTTGAAGAGCTTAGCGTTTGAGAACTCATACGTACAGGGCTTTCTGAGGCAAATAAAGGTTGGCTGTTCTGGCAGGCTTGTTTATAGCTCCCATATTCACTTACAGGGAAGGTTTTTTTTAACTTGTATAGGAAACTAAAGAGAGGTAAGTGCATGTGAGCTGGTGTATCTTGCCTGAAATAGCTTGTTTAGTTAATGTTGCAAACTATGTTAGGTTTGTTACTTAACCTTGACCTAAGTCATGTGAGAGAGACTATCTGGATGAGCCGGATCTAGCTTACGGGCTGCAAAATTTGGCATGAAGACTAGCCAAAACCATACCTGGGAAAGAGATTGACCAAATGTTATTTAGAATCCTCATAAATTTTTATCATAATAAGGAGGTGAATTGGGATGTTAGTATGTAAACTGTTCAAGAAAAAAATAGAAATAAGGCACAATATCTTCAAAAGTGAAATGGATATTGCTTAATTTGTTTGCTTTCGTAGTAAATAATACAAAATGCTCGATATTAAAACTTAATACTAATCTTTAAAAGATATACTGTACCATTTCCTTTTTTTAATAAATATTATAAAAGATACAGTACTATAGTAATACTTCAAATTTTAATCATTTGGGAACATTAAAGGGTTAAGATCCTGTTAGCAAGATGACAAAACTGCTCTGTAGGTTTAGTTTTTTTATTAAAAAAAAAAAAAAAAAATTATAATTAGAGTTCTATTCAGACTAAATGTGAGAAAATAATTAGCATACTCATCAAATTTTGACAGCTTGAATTGGGAAGATTTTTTTTTTCAAATTACTTTTATTTTCAGTATCTTAAAGAAACAGAAGAAATTACATGGACACTGATAAGGAGTATTTAAAGTGAGAGAAATGAAAGATGCAAATAAATGCAATAGAAGCACAGGTCCTTTGAAAAGGAGGTTAGTAGCAGGATAA
This sequence comes from Cygnus olor, assembly GCF_009769625.2. Taxonomy (NCBI): domain Eukaryota; kingdom Metazoa; phylum Chordata; class Aves; order Anseriformes; family Anatidae; genus Cygnus; species Cygnus olor. The sequence continues at coordinate 20,552,111 of NC_049181.1, read as the reverse complement.
AGATGCCTGGAATTTGGCTTTTACAAAAGATTTTTTGGAATGAAGAGCTATGGAGTAAAATAAAGTATCGTTTATTTGGTAGCTGTTTTTCTGCTGATTACTAAGTAAAATCTTTCTTATTTCCATTTAACAGACAGTGGTAGAACTATTTGCTGCTCTAGGTATGTGGGAGATTTACATGGGTTTTTAATAATGTATTCAGGATTTTTTTGTTTAGAAAATGTGGAAATTACATGCCTAGTTTAGCATGCAAAGTAAGGAAAAAACAGATTAAATTCTTACATGTTTAGCTGTTTCTCAGTGTTTTGAAACATGATACTGATTTATTCTACAGGTTGCTGTAACTTTTATCTCCACAGATACTTAGCTGTCCATACTTTTTTTCTTGTTTTGTTTTTGGCTTGTTCTAAAGCCCATAGCACAATAAAAAGATTTTCGCTGATTATGGAATTTTTTGGATCATCTTTCCTTTTCAAGTAGAGTATATTAAAACTTCTTTTAGTGTTGCATGGTTAATTTTGACCACAATGAATGCCCAAATATTTATTTTGGTTAGTGGTACGTGCTGCCTGAAGCTGCAGGACAAATAGTTTGAAGTTTTCAAAGTTTTCATTTTTGTTAACCTAAGACATGTTAATTTTACTATAAAAGCTAACTTTAAAAATGTATAAAGATAATGGGCCATTAGAAATAAAAATATAACTGGGTGAGAAGTTAATGCAAGCACTTGATTACCGTATTCATAGTAAACTTCAGGCTTAAGTGTTGTATACTAGGATTAAACTTCAGAAGGTGTAGTAAATTTTGCTGCCATGATACTTAGTG